>NC_069502.1:635456172-635756172 GCF_027579735.1 Bombina bombina
TTTTTTTCTTTTGTGATTCAGATATGAAATTTTAAGCAACTTAAAGGACCAGTAAACACAGCAGATTTGCATAATCAACAAATGCAAGATAACAAGACAATACAATAGCATTTACTTTGAATTTCAAATGAGTAGTAGATTCTTTTCTAATACATTTTAAAGTTATGTATATTTCCACTCCCCTTGTACCATGTGATAGCAATCAACCAATCACAAATGCATATACGTATAGTCTGAGTTCTTGCACATGCTCAGTAGGAGCTGGTGACTCAAAAAAAAGTGTAAATATAAAAGACTGTGCACATTTTTTTTTTAATGGAAGTAAATTGGAAAGTTGTTTAAAATGACATGCTCTATCTGAATCATGAAAATTTAATAAAACCTGAGTGTCCCTTTAATAATTTACTCCTATTAAATTTTCTTAATTCTCTTGGTATCATTATTTGAAATGCAAGAATGTTAGTTTAGATGCAGGCCCATTTTTGGTGAACAACCTGGGTTCTTCTTGATTGGTGGATAAATTCATCCACCAATTAAAAAGTGCTGTCCAGAGTCCTGAACCAAAAAAACCCTAGATGTTGTCTTTTTCAAATAAAGATAGCAAGAGAACAAAGAAAAGTTGATAATAGGAGTAAATTAGAAAGTTGCTTAAAATTGCATGCTCTATCTGAATCGTGAAAGAAACAAATTTGAGTTCAGTGTCCCTTTAATTATCTTGGTAATCTTTGCTGAAGGAACTCTGGCAACTAGCTCAATATATCTAGTTAACCAATCACAAGAAACAAATATGTGCAGGCACCAATTAGCAGCTCGCTCCCACTAGTGTATGATATGTGTGTATTCCTTTTCAACAAGGGATACTAAAAGAACAAGGTGGAACCTCGCAAAGGGAATGGCGTCTGATGCAACATCTATCAGACGGTCAAACCCACTACCTATATGCACCGAAGCATGAACTACAGACTAAAGATTTTGACAAGCTGATTGAAGCTTCAATTTGCGCTGATCTGTCAAGTACAGCCGCATGATAAAAAAATCTATAATCACACCCAAAAAGGAAACTCTTGTTGAACTAATTGAAGGATCATTCTTATAGTTTCCTTTTTGAACCCTCAAAAACTAGGTTTTCAGATTCAAAATAGGTCTGAAAGTCCCACACTGACAAAGTCACACACACTGAAAGAAGGAAGTCCTCTTGGGAATGTGTGAAAGAAGAAACCTCCCTCGCTGAGACTGTGCTCGTAAACCTATTCTGTACTCTTGAGATTCCATATCCAGTATCCAAGGGTCCTGAACAGCCTTGAGACTAGGCTCAACCTGCCCCCTATTAGCAATGCGTATGGTTCCAGGTCCCATGCCTTCATGCTGATTTAGCTTTTGATGGAGATTTTCTATTCTGCTTAATCTTGTTCCAGGAAGACTTCAATGCATCTGACATTTGAGAGGAAGACAACTTATGGTTTCTAGACTGACAAAAAGAGTGAAACCTATTATTAGATCTAGCCTTTGACTTATACTTTTTATCCTGGGGCAGAAACGCTTTCTTCTAATGAAGGTTTATCTGATACCAAAGTGATGCCTCACCAGTAGCACAAGCGATACCTACAGCTGTTTTAAATAAAACTCCCCCCTGAAGAAAGGCCTTTTTGAGAGAGCCTTCCAACTTCCTATACATATGATCTCTGAAAGAAGGGATTTCTTCCAAAGAAATTGTGATTATTTTTGCTGAAGTAAAAATGGCTCCATCCACGTTAGCAATGGTTTCCCAAAGTTCTAGATTAGACACAGGAACCAGAAACCTCTTGAATTTCAGGGAAGGAAGGAAAGGAACCCCATGCTTATTCTATTCCTTAGATAAATTCCAGATACAGTGTCTAGAACAGGATAAACTTATACAGACTTAGCTGCAGGCTTAAATATTAAATAAAGTTGTTTTATAGACTTATCCTAAACCTCTAAAGTCTAAAATACTTCCTTAAGCAAAGAGTATAAATGCTCCGCCTTAAAAATAAGACGGAGGCTCAGGGGCAGAGCCAACTAATGACGTGGTAGTATGCGTCTTGAAGAAGCTCCAGGCTCTATTTTACATTTTAGGTGTTATTTTTTTTACATATGAGCCTATACTTGGTTTTACCTGTATTTTAGTTATATTAAGTAAAGTCATTGATGAGTCCAGGAACAACTTCCTTAAGTACTAGCCCAGCCTATGCTCTTCAGCAAAATATATGCGGCTGTCAAGAGAAACCTCTAGCAGAAAAGCTCTAGCCTTTTGTCTGTTATGGCTGACTTATTGTATGGTTTGAACTGCTGCACCCCCCCCCAGGCAATTGAGTTACTAGCAGTGTGAATATTCTGCTTTTCTCTACTAAAGAATACTATCTTAAAATATTTAACCTTTGCATTCTGACTAAAATATGGAGATCAGAATGTATATTATACAAGACCTTTGCTGTTGTCAGGGTGCCAGGAATCAGACTGAGACGAGAAGTGCAAAAATAATCACACCTTTATTCATAGCAAAAAATAATAAAAAGTCCACAAGGAAAACAGCAGAGTCAGGAACAAGCCAGGGATCAGGAACCAGGAAGGACGTCAGGCAGCCAGGTAATACACAGGAACTCACACAAACAGGTCTGAGACAACGCAAAGGCAAAGCATACTGAACAGAGGCCCTTTAAATAACAAGTGATTACATCACAATTCTGAGACTGCATCCTGTCTCACATGGAGGATGCACACCAGTCTGGCCATAAAAGGAAGTGTAGGAAATGAGCAGCATCCCCCACAATGCACCATAGTCAGGAAGAGAGGTGAGTAAAATGGCTGCCAGCAGCACATGGCAAACAACAGGGAAAAAACCCTGACAGCTGCATACTAGACAGCTTTCAGGCTGCCTTTCAGGATTCCCTTCAGGAGGTGTTTGGCCTCACCGCTACTTCTGATCTCCTTCCTTATCAAGTTTCCTAGGCTGATGCTGCTTTTGCACAGCATGCTTTGGGCGGCGCTTGGGGCTGTGATGGCTGTAGATTTCAGAGAAAGTTGATGACGTTGGTGGTGGAGAGAACAGTTTACGGACTGAGGGGGGACCTGCAGAATTTTCTGGTGTTCTGGAGGAACCCTTCATGGAGACTGTAAAGACAGTGGTTTGCAGCAGTTCGAGTTTATTAAATTTATGTAAATATATTAAGTATATTTGTATGAACTACATGCCTTTTCCACATTTTCACTCGTACCACCAGGACTGCTAGCAGAACTTCATAAAGGATACCTGAAGGTAATATTCCAAATTTTACTAGGACTTTATCCTATTCCTAACTGTATGGCTGGGTCTTTTGTTGCAGTCGCTGCTGCAAGATCCAGCTGGATCAACCTCTTTAAGCTGGAAAGGACTTTAGAGTGGAACTTTTGGGGACATTTTCTCTTGGCATATAAAGCAGGGGTAGGTATGCCCTATTTGTTCGAATAACTGCTATCCATTTGGACACTGCCATGCAGAAAAGGGTCATCAGATAAGGATATAAATAAGTGACTAAGCAGGGTATTCTGATCTTGCTTTGGGACTCATTTGTTTATCTATATGGTTTCTAGAGCCTTATGTCTGTAGAGCTTATTCATAATATTTTTGTTTTTTACTTTAAAGGGACAGTAAACACCAAAAATTTTGTTAATGTTTAATATTTTTTTTATTGTTCACAGGTTTTATGATACATATACATCAAAGTTTGTATGACAAATTCCAGAACAAATAAGATACAACATGTTCCCAGAGACGCCAAATCTCCAATTCATGGAACTCAGATTCACAATTCTGACAAGAATACTCTATGATGTAATACAGTACATTTGACATTACTAACCATCGTCTTAAATGTACAAAAACATAATTTATGCTTACCTGATACATTTATTTCTCTTGTGATGTATCGAGTCCACGGATTCATCCTTGTGGGATATTCTCCTCTCCTACAGGAAGTGGCAAAGAGAGCACTCACAGCAGAGCTGCCTATATAGCTCCCCCCTTAGCTCCACCCCAGTCATTCGACCGAAGGCTAGGAAGAAAAAGGAGAAACCGTAGGGTGCAGTGGTGACTGAAAGTTTTAAAATAATAATATATATGCCTGTCTTAAAAAACAGGGCGGGACGTGGACTCGATACATCACAAGAGAAATACATTTATCAGGTAAGCATAAATTATGTTTTCTCTTGTAAGATGTATCGAGTCCACGGATTCATCCTTACTTGTGGGATACCAATACCAAAGCTTTAGGACACGGATGAAGGGAGGGACAAGACAGGGACCTTAAACGGAAGGCACCACTGCTTGTAGAACCTTTCTCCCAAAAATAGCCGCCGAAGAAGCAAAAGTATCGAATTTGTAAAATTTGGAAAAAGTATGAAGCGAAGACCAAGTCGCCGCCTTACAAATCTGTTCAACAGAAGCCTCATTTTTAAAAGCCCATGTGGAAGCCACAGCTCTAGTAGAATGAGCGTTAATCCTTTCAGGAGGCTGTCGTCCAGCAGTCTCATAGGCCAAACGGATGATGCTTTTCAGCCAAAAGGAAAGAGAGGTAGCCGTAGCCCTTTGACCTCTCCGTTTACCAGAATAAACAACAAACAAAGAAGATGTTTGACGGAAATCTTTAGTTGCTTGTAAGTAGAATTTTAAAGCACGAACCACATCAAGATTGTGTAACAGACGTTCCTTCTTAGATGAAGGATTAGGACAAAAAGAAGGAACCACAATCTCTTGATTGATATTCTTATTAGAAACAACCTTAGGAAGAAACCCAGGTTTGGTATGTAAAACCACCTTATCTGCATGGAAAACAAGGTAAGGGGAATCACACTGTAAAGCAGATAGCTCAGAAACTCTTCGAGCCGAAGAGATAGCTACTAAAAACAAAACTTTCCAAGATAGAAGCTTAATATCTATGGAATGCATAGGTTCAAACGGAACCCCTTGAAGAACTTTAAGAACTAAGTTTAGGCTCCATGGTGGAGCAACAGATTTAAATACAGGCTTGATTCTGACCAAAGCCTGACTAAATGCTTTAACGTCTGGGACATCTGCCAGACGTTTGTGAAGTAGAATAGACAAAGCAGATATTTGACCTTTTTAGAGAACTAGCAGATAATCCCTTCTCCAAACCTTCTTGGAGAAAAGACAATATTCTAGGAATCCTAATCTTACTCCACGAGTAACCTTTGGATTCACACCAATAAAGATATTTGCGCCAAATCTTATGATAAATCTTCCTGGTGACAGGCTTTCTAGCCTGAATCAGGGTATCAATGACCGATTCAGAGAAACCACGCTTTGATAAAATCATGCGTTCAATCTCCAAGCAGTCAGACGCAGAGAAATTAGATTTGGATGCGTGAACGGGCCTTGGATTAGAAGGTCCCGCCTCATTGGCAGAGTCCATGGTGGAACCGAGGACATGTCCACTTAGTCTGCATACCAAGTCCTGCGTGGCCACGCAGGAGCTATCAGAATTACCGAAGCTCTCTCCTGCTTGATTCTGGCAACCAGATGTGGGAGGAGAGGAAACGGTGGAAATACCCAGATTGAAGGACCAAGGCACTGCTAGAGCATCGATCAGTACCGCCTTGGGATCCCGGGACCTGGACCCATAACGAGGAAGTTTGGCATTCTGATGAGACACCATCAGATCCAATTCTGGTGTGCCCCATAGCTGAATCAGCTGGGCGAATACCTCCGGATAGAGTTCCCACTCCCCCGGATAAAAAGTCTGCCGACTTAGAAAATCCGCCTCCCAGTTCTCTACTCCTGGGATGTGGATTGCTGAGAGATGGCAAGAGTGATCCTCTGCCGACCGGATTTTTTTGGTTACCTCCATCATCGCTAGAGAACTCCTTGTTCTTCCCTGATGATTGATATAATCTACAGTCGTGATGTTGTCCGACTGAAACCTGATGCATTTGGCCGCAGCAAGCTGAGGCCACGCCTGAAGTGCATTGAAAATCGCTCTCAGTTCTAAAATGTTTATCGGAAGGAGAGCTTCCTCCCGAGACCATAAGCCCTCTGCTTTCAGGGAGTTCCAGACTGCACCCCAGCCTAGCAGGCTGGCATCTGTCGTTACAATGAGCCACTCTGGCCTGCGGAAGCACATTGCCTGAGACAGGTGGTCCTGAGACAACCACCAGAGAAGAGAATCTCTGGTCTCCTGGTCCAGATGCAGCTGAGGAGATACATCTGCATATTCCCCATTCCACTGTTTGAGCATGCATAGTTGCAGTGGTCTGAGGTGTAGACGGGCAAAAGGAACTATGTCCATTGCCGCTACCATGAGTCCGATTACCTCCATACACTGAGCCACTGATGGCCGAGGAATGGAATGAAGAGCTCGGCAAGTGGATAAGAGCTTTAACTTTCTGACCTCCGTCAGAAATATTTTCATTTCTACCGAGTCTATCAGAGTCCCTAGGAAGGAAACTCTTGTTAGAGGGAAGAGAGAACTCTTTATGTTCACCTTCCACCCGTAAGATGTCAGAAAAGCCAACACGATGTCTGTGTGAGACTTGGCTAGCTGGAAAGACGCCTGAATTAAGATGTCTTCTAGATAAGGCACCACTGCTATGCCCCGTGGTCGTAGAACCGCCAGAAGGGACCCTAGCACTTTTGTGAAAATTCTGGGAGCCGTGGCCAACCCGAAAGGAAGGGCCACAAACTGGTAATGCCTGTTTAGAAAGGCGAATCTGAGGAATTGATGATGTGTAGATACGCATCTTTTAAGTCCACGGTAGTCATATATTGACCCTCCTGGATCAGAGGTAGAATAGTCCGAATAGTCTCCATCTTGAATGATGGAACTTTGAGGAACTTGTTTAGAATTTTGAGATCCAAGATTGGTCTGAAAGTTCCCTCTTTCTTGGGAACCACAAACGGGTTTGAATAAAACCCTAGCCCCTGTTCCTCCTTTGGGACTGGGCGAATCACCCCCATGGTACGTAGGTCTTCTACACAGCGTAAGAACGCCTCTCTCTTTGTCTGGTTTATAGACAATCGAGAAATATGAAATCTCCCCCTTGGAAGGGAGCCCTTGAATTCCAGAAGATATCCCTGGGACACAATTTCTAAAGCCCAGGGATCCTGAACATCTCTCGCCCAAGCCTGAGCGAAGAGAGAGAGTCTGCCCCCTACTAGATCCCGTCCCGGATCGGGGGTTACCCCTTCATGCTGTCTTAGAGGCAGCTGCAGGCTTCTTGGCCTGTTTTCCCTTGTTCCAAGCCTGGTTAGGTCTCCAAACTGACTTGGATTGGGCAAAATTCCCCTCTTGCTTTGTAGCAGAGGAAGCTGAAGCGGGACCACTCTTAAAGTTCCGAAAGGAACGAAAATTATTTTGTTTGGCCCTCATCTTATTTGATCTATCCTGAGGGAGGGCATGACCTTTCCCTCCAGTGATGTCTGAAATAATCTCCTTCAGTTCAGGCCCGAATAGGGTCTTACCTTTGAAAGAAATGTTCAAAAGTTTTTAGATTTAGATGACACATCAGCAGACCAGGACTTAAGCCATAATGCCCTGCGTGCTAAAATGGCAAATCCTGAATTCTTTGCCGCTAATTTAGCCAGTTGAAAAGCGGCATCTGTAATGAAAGAATTGGCCAACTTAAGGGCCTTAATTCTGTCCATAATTTCCTCTAATGGAGTCTCCATTTGAAGAGCCTCTTCTAGAGCCTCAAACCAGAAAGCAGCTGCAGTCGTTACAGGAACAATGCACGTAATAGGTTGGAGAGAAAAACCTTGATGAACCCTCTAATTTTTTTATCCATAGGATCTTTGAAAGCACAACTGACAACCTCGATAGGTATAGTTGTACGCTTAGACAGAGTAGAAATAGCTCCCTCCACTTTAGGGACTGTCTGCCATGAGTCCCTTATGGTATCAGATATGGGAAACATTTTCTTAAAAACAGGAGGGGGAGTGAACGGAATACCTGTTCTATCCCACTCCTTAGCAATAATATTCACAATCCTCTTAGGGACTGGAAAAACATCAGTGTAAACAGGAACCTCTAAGTATTTGTCCATTTTACACAATTTCTCTGGGACCACTATAGGGTCACAATCATCTAAAGTTGCTAATACCTCCCTAAGTAATAAGCGGAGGTGTTCAAGCTTAAATTTAAAGGCCGTCATATCAGAATCTGTCTGAGGAAGTGTCTTTCCTGAATCAGAAATTTCTCCCTCAGATAACAAATCCCTCGCCCCTTCAGAGCATTGTGATGGCATATCAGAAACGGCTATTAAAGCGTGAGACGGCACAGCATTTTTCCTTAACCCAGAGCTGTCCCGCTTTCCTTGTAAACCAGGCAGTTTGGATAAAACCTCAGTGAGGGTTGTATTCATAACTGTGGCCATGTCTTGTAAAGTAAATGACTGTGATGCACTAGAGGTACTTGGCGTCACTTGTTCAGGCGTTACTGGTTGTGACACTTGGGGAGAGCTAGATGGGAAACCCTCATTTTCTTCTGACTGAGAATCATCTATTGCTCTATTTTTAAGTGCTAATATATGTTCTTTATAATTTATAGACATATCAGTACATTTGGGACACATTCTAAGAGGGGGTTCCACAATGGCTTCCAAACATATTGAAAAAGGATTTTCCTTGGTGTCAGACATGTTAAACAGGCTAGTAATGTAACAAACAAGCTTGGAAAACACTGTAATCAAAGTAAATAACACTTAGAAATAAAACGGTACTGTGCCTTTAAGAGAAAAAAAGCTGCACAAGTTCTGCAAAACAGTGTAAAAAAGCAGTAAACTTAACGAAATAGTAGTATCTTACAGCCTTAGTAACTTTGCACAACTATGCAAATAATCAATTAACCCCTTAATGGCAAAACCGGATTGAAAAAACGTAAAAAACGGTAAAAAAGACCTTCAGCACCTTGCCACAGCTCTGCTGTGGCGCCTACCTGCCCTTCAGAACGATTTGTGGGGAAAAAACCTCCTTTACAGCCCTCAAACACAGCAGGAACCTCTAGAGAAGTAGTTGGATGACTCTAAGGAAAAGAAACTGCGCAACTGAGGCGCGAAAATAGGCCCCTCCCACCTCACTCGATGTTTTGAGGCCTATTAGAAAAACACCTGAGTGTCTCTTAATTAACCATGTGGGTTAAAAAACCCTAACACAAGCCACAATGACCCCTTTAGTCCCTTCAAAAAACGTTATAATTGCATCATTTACTGAACAAACAATAAACGTTTTTTCCTAACAGTGTCACCAGTAACAAATGAGCCCTTCAAGCAAGCTGAAATCCCTATCCAAGTGTCTGAATACAGCTTACCCTTTCCTCATGGGGATATTGCCAGCCTTTTCTAGAATAAACACAGTCTATCTAGAAAAACATAGACTGAACATACCTCATATGCAGCTTAACATGCAAACCGTTCCCCCAACTGAAGTTTTCCTGTACTCTTCAGCCCTTGTGAGAACAGCAGTGGATCTTAGTTACAAAGTGCTAAGATCATAATCCTCCTTGCAGAAATCTTCATCTCTTTTCTGCCAAAGAGTAAATAGTAAACACCGGCACCATTTAAAATAACAAACTTTTGCTTGAGAAATAAAAAACTAACATTTTAGTCACCACACTCGCTCTGCACTTCCTAGTTACTTAGAGTAGGCAAAGAGAATGACTGGGGGGTGGAGCTAAGGGGGGATCTATATAGGCAGCTCTGCTGTGGATGCTCTCTTTGCCACTTCCTGTAGGGGAGGAGAATATCCCACAAGTAAGGATGAATCCGTGGACTCGATACATCTTACAAGAGAAAAATTAACTACAGAACGAACAATGCAAGTGTCACGGATACCAGACAGCTAAGGCTACCCCCCCACCTCCTTACAGCCTCACCCTTGTTGTTTCTCAGTGGTTTTCGGCTCCTCAGAGCAACCACAATCTCTGGAAGCTTTTTGTTTGCTTGTTTTGTGAAGAGCTGGTGTATGACCAGGAAAACCCTCCTAGGCTGGCCAGCTCCTGGAACTCCTGGTCAGCTGCCTCACAACAGACATCCGCCTAACTCTCTCTCTGGCTGGCTGGGCTCCTGGAACTCCCGGTCGGCCACAGGACAGCAGGACACCCGCTAACTTTACTCCTGATCGCTCCAGCAACCATGTGCCCCAGAGCTCCGCTCTTTTGGGGATTAGTAGCCCCTAGGGAGGACAAGAGGTGGGGGAATTACCGGAGGGGAGCTCCTTTGGGAACTGGGGGTTTTGGACACCCCTATCCCCATAACTTCTGGGGACCGAGAGCTTTAAATTGACACCCTGGAAGTGCAGCCGCTCTACCGGGATCACCCCAAAACCATCACCACTGTGTCCTGGGATTCTGTGGGACTAGGGTTGCTATGGATGCACCGGTCAGTCTGGAGGGGCGGGAATGGCGGGAAAACTGTGGCATTGTCATCTGTTCTTATCAAGATAAGTGTGTGTATAAAAGATGTGTGTTTTGCTCAATAAAATCAGTTCTTGTTTCACGTGAATGCTAGTCTGTCTAGTTATTTGGGTGGGCTCCAGCTAAAATCACTTTACTGGGCTACATAGCAGCCTGTTCCAGGCAGAGAAAGGATCCTCAGGCAGAGCTACCCAGTCTGGGTAGCTGGAGTCTGCCACAGGGTGGGACCCTGAGTACTTGTGCTGTCGGGCATCAAGGGTGGCTACAGGCTGTGGTCACTTGCCAGCTACATAGCTGCAGTCGGCAGGGAGGAAGCAGGACCCCTTTTGGCGGAGCTACCCAGTCGGGGTATCTGTCACAGCTAGTAAATCCAGGTGTTTGTGGGGGGGGAGGGGAAACATTAATGGGGACAGTGACAACAAAAGAAATACAAATTGTTCGCTCATCAAAAAGATAATCCTCGTTATACAACTGTGCAGCAATAGTAAGGGGTGTTCATTTGACTAACTCTTCCCTACCAAACCAGTAGTACCAAATCTGATTGACTATGTCTCTATTGTTTAATATCCCAGATGCCAACTCATACATGTTATAAGTGTGTTGCACTTTATTATATATTTCCGACCATGGAGGGGTACTTGACTTCCAGTATTTCGCAATGCAGGTTCTGGTGATTGTTCAAAGTATTCTAATAGAAGTATTGAGATATTTGTTGTATGTGACCATGTGTTCGTGTAACAGGGCCTGCTGTATTGTAAGTGTAAACTCCTTGTCTATTAGTTGGTTAATGAGAGGACAGTCGTCTCCACACTACTCCCACCACATATGTCTTAATGATCCCACCTCCCCGCATCCTCTGTAGCACAATCTATTGCCCTGTGGATACATAATTGAGGTTTTCACCGGTGCCAAATACCTTCTAAAAAGTGTCTTCATAGTGTTCTATTTCAGGTCCATGCTCAGTTGACCTTTATCGGCAGACTGAAATATTTGCTCCCAATCCCCTATCTACTTAGATATATTGAGATCTTTTTCCCATGCTATCATTATGGAAGATTTAGACTTGTTTGGGCAGGATTGAATGGCCAGATAAAGTTTGGATATGGAATGTTTGGTGCGATGGGGGCTGTTGCTATAAATTTCTAGGATAGTAGGGGCTTTATCCAGGGTTTTTCTTAAAAATGATTAAAGGGAGGAACCTAATTGAAGATGTAAATACCAGTGTAGTTTTAGTGGTTCTATTTTCTCTTGTGGTTGGCAGAATGAAATCATTTTTCTATTTTCCAAAATATCTGCAACCCTGTATAGCCCTTTGTTTTCCCATTTCTTAATCTGTGTCCATAGTTCACTAGGCAGTAGGTATCTGAGTGGGGTCGAGAGGGAGAACTTTGGTAAAAGATAATTTTTTGTCAATACCTTTACCCATGTATTTAGTGTAAGTTCTAAAGTGAAAAGTTTAGAAGTAGCTTTATTGGGTTGTGAAAGTCGTGTATCCCATAAGATTGAGTGGGTCGCCCCAGCCTCCTATCTCTGCTTCAAGTGAGGGCCGTAGAGCCTCCTCTGATTTCCTCAGAATCATTTTATCTTGTGCTAATCTAGCTGCCTTGTAGTAGTCCATTAAGTTTGGAGCTCCTACCCCGCCCAGCGATTTATGTATATTTATTATTGTTTTTGTCACTCTTGCCGACTTATTTCCTCTAATAAAAGAGAGCAACTCGGCTTGCATCTTTTCTATATCTGGTCTAATGATCTTAATAGGTAAAGCTCTGAACAAGTGTAAAATTTGTGGTAGGATGTTCATTTTAACCGCCGCTAGTCTGCCTAGCCAAGAACTACTCCATTTCAAAAGGTCTAATCTAATCTGTCTGAACAATGGGGTGTAATTACCTTTGTATAGTAGGTGGGTTTGTGTTGGAAGGTGTATTCCCATTTATTTAAGCGTGTGTTTCATCCATTTAAAGTCAAAGTTTAATTCGAACAATTTTTGAGTTTGGTGAGGTATTGCTATAGATGGGACCTCGCATTTATCCGCGTTTATCTTGTATCCCGAGATGTCAAAAATCACATAGATTAGGGAGAGATATTAGTGGCTTAGTAATAGTTTGCAGTATATCATCCGCGAAAAGAGCAAGCTTGTATTCAGAGTTCGCTATTTTGACTCCCGCAATATCAGGGTGTATTCTAATCCTAGCCGACAGTGGCTCAATACAGAGGGCAAATAGTGGCGAGAGAGGGCAACCTTGCCTTGTGCCATTCAGTATAGGGAAAACTTTTGACTTATAGCCCGCTGAGGCCACCTGAGCCTTGGGGGATGAGTATATTGCCTGTAAGGCTGTCATAAACGAACCATCAAAACACATTTTCTGTAGGGTTGTGGACATATGTTTCCAATCAATTCTGTCAAACGCCTTCTCTGTGTCCAACGAGAGGAGCAGAGAAGGCGTTTGTGACCCATCTAGGCAATGTATCAAGTTTGTCATTCTTCGAATGTTATCTGGGGCTTCCCTATCTTTTATGAACTCCACCTGATCAGGATGAACCAGGTGGGTCATAATAAATTTAAGGTGTTTAGCCATAATTTTTGTGAAGATTTTCAGGTCCTGATTAATTAGAGAAATCGGGCGATAGTTTTGACATTGTGATTTTTGTCTGGTTTAGGAATTACCACTATTTTAGCGTGCAATAATTCCTTTGCAACAGGGTTGCCCTCCATAATATGATTGCATAATTTAGTGAGGTGGGGGCCTGCTGCCTTGCCTGGCTTTAGATCTTTGATTGCTCCCATCACCTCCATGCTAGATACAGGGGCATTGAGAGCTTATTTATGTTCCTTAGATAGGCTTTTTAGTGGGGTATTTGCAAAAATGTTTGTGGTAAGGGTCTCAGTTTCTGTGGAATGAGTGACTTTTTCCCCGTTGTATAGTTTTCCATAATATGTAGAAAATGTGTCAACTATTTCCTGTGGGTGTGAAGTTGTAGTTCCCTGGGGTGTTCCAATTAAGGGGTTAGCTGAAGCTCTACATCTCTCTCTAATTTTGTAAGCCATGTATTTGTCTGGTTTATTTGCAAAAACAAAGTATTGTGATTTTTGTCTCTGAATAGCTCTAACTGCTTGAGTTTAGGAGTGTGATGCCAGTAAGGCTAGGCTTTTTTAGCCTGGAGAATGTGTAGGGTTAAAGTCTTTTTTTTTTTTTTTGTCAGACTATGCTGCCTTTCCAGTTACTCTATTTTTTTTATAAAGCTGTGCTAGGTGGGCTCTATATTTTTATTTTGTACTGCTTTTTATTTTATGAGTAACCCCGATTACTGCCTTGTGTGCTGCCCATATATTTATTGGGTTTAATGTGGCATCTGTATTAATTCTCCAGTATTCTGTTAATGCCCGTAGAGTGTCGTCATGTACCTGAGGATTCTTAAGGTATGTTGGGTCAAATGTCCATGTCCTACTTCTTTGTAGGTCTCTTAGTCCATCTATTTGAAGGAAGATAATAGAATGATCTGCCCAAACACATGCGTGTATTCTAGAGCGTCGCAATAAAGGTTGGAGAACTTGGCTAGACTATATATAATCTATCCTCGCATACGATTTATGTGCCGCTGAGTAAAATTTGGTATCTGTAGTTGCTCCATATAATGTATTCCATGTTTCGATCAGAGTGTGAGGCGTTAAGGAGTCCTGAATTGAATTAACCGATTATGTCGGAGGTTCTTATTAGTTAATGGTTTATTAGTGGTTGATTTTATTGGGGCCATGGTGATATTGAAGTCTCCCGCCAAGATAATCTTGGTCTGTGACCACTGTGTCATCAGTTGGGAAATATGCCTAAAGAATGTGTGTTGGTTCTTGTTGGGTGCATAGATGTTACATATAAGGTTACCTCTGTATCTAAAATTTGACCTTTGACTATAAGGTATCTCCCTTCCGGGTCTGTGATGGTATACTCATGTGTGAAGTTAATGGAGGAAGGAATTAAAATTGAGACCCCTCTCTTCTTAGTGGATACTGTAGCATGGAAGTGAGTGGTGAATTGTTTCGTCCAGTACTTGAGGATGCTGGCCTTAAGGAGATGGGTTTCTTGTAAAAACAAGGGATTGGCTTGTAGGAATGTGTATTGGGACATTGCTATCCTACGCTTGGTATCCGTGTTTAACCCCCTGATGTTGTGGGAAATTTAAGTTTATTTTAGGGATTATAGATTAAAGCTATTTTGTGTGTGGTTGAGTTGATTTTTATTACCTTCTGGCTCACAGTCCTACACCCTGTCTGGAGTCTGAGTAGTGCTGCAAGTATCAGTAAGCATCAAGGTGTTGTCACTGAAGAGGAATAAAGAACTGGGGGAAAAAATAACATGTTATATTAAAGCAAGCAAACAGGTCCCTAACTTTGGGACAACTACATTGAAAATAACTTTGTGTCAAGTGACGAATATTAAATATTCAACAATGTAAGGGGGTGGTAACCCTCCCTAACTCATAAGCTGTGAACTACAGGATGCCTCATTCCATATGCAGTTATCAGCATATTATAGTTGGTAAACTCAAAGGCACCATATGAGACAGCATACAAGATTACAGCAAAGTCTGTCTCTCTCTTTGCCTTCTAAGGCATTATGAATGGATCAGGGATGTCCAATAGTCCCTTTAATTTTTGCTAAAAGGACTGATAGGATTTTCTAAGTTCCATTCCCTCTGGTCTCGTCTTTTGTCTTTTATAGTTGATCTTGTGCCATTTCGCCTGGCCCGAAGGTTGATTATATGTACTTCTGTTTAGAGGGGGAGATTCTAGCAAAGGTATTGGTGGTGTTTCTAGGCCCAAGACTTTGCAAATTTCCGGGATATCCTCCGGCTCTTTGATGGTGATCATTTTGGAGTCTTTTGTTATAATAAGAGCAAAGGGGAATCCCCACTTATACTGTTTCCGGAGTAGTGATGTAAGGGCTGTCAGGGGGGCGCCTCTCCGCTGCAGAGTCCATAGACTAAAGTCCTGAAAAAATTGGACCACATTTCCCTGGAACTTAAAAAAGTGGGATTCTTTCTAGATGCCTGAAGGATCTTTTCTTTGTCTGGGAAGAAAGTTAACTTGATCACCACATCTCGGGGAGGAAGCCCATTCTTCGGCTTTGCCTTCAAGGCTCTATGAGCTCTTTCGATGTTGAAAATGTAGTCCGTTGTTGTTCCTGTGATCTGGCTGAAGAGTTGGGAGATGTATGCTGGTAGGTCTTTATTGGTCACTTCCTCAGGAACTCCTTTTAGCCTAATATTGTTCCTCCTGCTCCGATTTCCAAGGTCCTCCAGTTTATCTTGAAACTCCAACAGTTGTTGTTGTGAGGAGACCGTTTGAGAAACTTCATCCAAATTTTCTACCATGGAGTTCTATTGATCTTCTTGGGTTTCACTCCTGTTACCCATATCTACCAGATCTGATTTAATCTCGGATAGGCTACTGGTGACAGATATGTGCATGGAGTCTATCTTTTCCCAGAGTTTCTCGAAATTGTTAGCAATGTCTTTTTTAGAAACCAAGGTTCGGAAACCTGCCTCCTTTGTCAGAGGGGTATTGTCCTCTGGGTGTTGTCCTCTGAGTGTTGCAGAGATTCATTATCTGATTCTTCTTCTATCTCCGTATCCTTGATTGTCTTGCCAGACTGGGGGGGGTTAAAGAAGGTGGACATTGCTGTGGTTTTCAATTACTTATCTCCCTTTACTGATCTTCTAGAGGCCATTTCTCAGTCTCTGGAGCACTGTCCCACTTTTGTTTACTTCGTGACAGAGTCAATCTGTACCTGCCCAGAGGCAGAACTTTTCTTCTACTAGATACGACGAGTCCACGGATTCATCCTTACTTGTGGGATATTATCCTCCTGCTAACAGGAAGTGGCAAAGAGCACCACTGCAGATCTGTCTATATAGCTCCTCCCTTGACTCAACCCCCCAGTCATTCTCTTTGCGTACACTAAGTAATAGGAAGAGGTAAAGTGAAAGAGGTGATAAAATTATAGTTTTATTTTCTTCAAGCAAGACTTTATTTTAAATGGTACCGGTGTGTGCTATTTTTTCTTAGGCAGCAGGTGGATGAAGATTTCTGCCTGGAGACTGATGACCTTAGCAGTTGTCACTAAGATCCAGAATAGTTCTCACAGAATGCCTGAGGAGTACTTGAGAAGCTTCAGTGTGAGTAACGTTTTTCATGCTACAAGCATTGAGTTATGTTCAGTCATTTTTTTCTGGAGAGACTGTGGTATTTCAGAACTGACTGACATAATTCCCTTAAGGGAAGGGGTAAGCAGTAATCCTACATGTAAAGAAGGGGGTATTACTGAAACCTGTTTGTTATGAAACATTTGATTGACACTGTTATCATAATCTTTTGTGGGCAAAACGTTTTCATGTTTTTGAGGATATTTAACGTTTTTATATACAAACGTTTTTTGTGATGATGGCACTATAAGGGTTCACATGGCTTTCATTTATGGATGGGTTATATGAAAACCCACATGGCTAGTTTGTTAGACCGCTTTGCAGCGGTTTCCATTAGGCATGAGAGACTTAGATATTGATGGGCGGGGCCTATTTTCGCGCCTCAGATGCGCAGTTGAATTGATTCTGAAGACAGCAAGCTCCAGCTCCGGTGGGCCTAGGCTGCAGATTTAGACAAACGAAAGATAGTGTGTCTTACAGACCCCTGAGGGCAAGTAGGCGCCACAACAGAGGGTTGATTTATTACTTTAATAAACGTTTTTGAGTAACGTTTTTTTCTTAAAGGGTTAACGTTTCCTTACTTGTGGTGCAATCTTAGCTTACAAGATTAAACGCATATATGCAAAAATTGATATTTATTACATTTTAAGACAGTTTTGGAGAACTTGTATGCTTTTTTTACTCTTAAAGGCGCAGTACCGTTTTTTCAGATTGTTTTTTTTTCCACTAAATAAAGTGTTTTCAGGACTTTTTGTGGTTATTACTAGCGTGTTCAACATGTCTGACATTGAGGAAAGTCAATGTTCTATGTGTTTAGAAGCCATTGTGGAACCCCCACTTAAGATGTGTCCCTCATGTACTGAAAGGGCCCTACATTGCAAAGAACATATTTTAAGTGATAAAAGTATGTCTAGGGATGATTCTCAGCCTGAAGAGAATCAGGTTATGCCATCCAATTCTCCTCAAGTGTCACAACCTTTAACGCCTACTCAAGCGACGCCAAGTACATCTAGTGTGTCTAATTCTTTTACTCTGCAAGATATGGCTGCAGTTATGTCTACTACCCTTACAGAGGTATTGTCTAAACTGCCAGGTTTACAGGGTAAGCGCAGTAGGTCCGGTACTAGAGTAAATTCTGAGCCCTCTGACGCTTTATTGGCCATCTCCGATGTACCCTCACAGTGTTCTGATTTGGGGGTGGGGGATTTACTGTCTGAGGGAGAGCTTTCAGACTCAGGAAAGATGTTCCCTCTAACAGACTCAGATGTGACGGCCTTTAAGTTTAAGCTTGAACACCTCCGCTTGTTACTCCGGGAGGTTTTAGCGACTCTGGATGATTGTGACCCTATTGTAATACCACCAGAGAGATTGTGTAAGATGGATAAATATCTAGAGGTCCCTACTTACACTAATGTTTTTCCAGTCCCTAGAAGAATTTTGGACATTGTTACTAAGGAATGGGATAGACCAGGCATTCCGTTCTCTCCCCCTCCTACTTTTAAGAAAATATTTCCCATATCTGACACCATTCGGGATTCCTGGCAGACGGTCCCTAAGGTGGAGGGAGCTATTTCTACCCTGGCTAAGCGTACTACTTTTTTTTCACCTTCTGCAATGAGATTTTTTTATGTGCAAACGTTTCTGCAGATCATTTTGAATTTTTAAATTAAGCAGTTACAGTAAAGCACCAGCTCAATTGCAATGTGTTGATTAACTGGAGAATAAAGCATTTTTTAAAGTTTTATAATATAGTGCACTGCAAAATAGCTGCAGAGAAAAAAAAAAGTGGTGTTTTTATGTCGTCAGTCAACAATAATAAATGCACTGCTGCTTTGCAGCGATGCTCCATATTTGACTGTTCTCTTCAAACAGCACTTTGTTCTGGATGCACTTTGTTCTGGAAAACTTACACAGTGCAGCCAGAGCACAGTGCAGTTTGAAGACAACAGCCTGATGCAGAGCAGCACTGCAAAGCAAAATAGCCAACAGTTCCTGCATGTTTCCTATTCTTTCTGCAGACATGCTGTATTTTCTGCAATGACATCTCAGATCACAACATGCTCTGCCTTGGGGTGTACCTGTATTGTGTACCTGATGTTTACATAAATTAGGTTTTTACTAAGCTCAACCCATGGAGGTATGTATGGTCTGGAGTACTTTAGAGCCTATTTATCTATGCAAGCACATATCTTAATATCAAAAAGTAGTGTGAGAACCCCCTACATCATCTGGACATATGAGAGGTCTGTGTTTACATTACTTTATTTAATGAGCTAGTTGGGTCCCCCTATCTTCTCAACCCGTGTGTTTACATGTCAGCTTATAATGTTGAGGATATTGTCAGACAGGACTACTGCAATATATTTTACAGGTGAACAATTTTTAAAGGATTTTTAGTGACCCCCACAACTGAGATCTGTGTACGTTAAATCTGCATCTGGATGTTCAGGACTGAAAAAGACTACACAATCCAATATTTGGTGTTCACTTATGTGTCAGGGTTATCTCAAGGATCTTTGTCTGGGGCCTTGTTATGCGCTGCTGGAGGCCTGTATAGTGTTTACACAGAGCTGTCTATTTTCAGGTTTTATGGCTGGTTGCCTATTTGTGCTACAATCTTATATCTGGAGCTTACTTATGCATCCGCAATATTTCAAGAAGCTTCGTCTGGAGCCACGTTACTATGAGCAGTTGGTGGCCTGTATAGTGTTTGCACAACTGCGTTACCTGCGTTGTGTGCTATCAGGACTTATTATTGGTTGCCTATTTTGGCTGTGCTGATTCTTATTCCCCCCCCCCCCTCCCCCACAGTATAATAAGGGAATGTGGAGGTAGCCCAGTCTTCCAACTATCTTATATTTCTTGATGGCAGGGCAGGGTATGGCGTTAAGTGGCGTGTCCTTTGCCTAATAAATTGTCCCCTGTGTTATCGCCTTAGTTTTTATATATACAGGCCCCAAGGTGTCTAAGAGTCCTATTCCCCCAGGAGTCACTAGGCAATCAAGTGAGGTAGGCAGTAGGAATCCGTCAAAGTTTAAGGTCTCTTGCCAGCTTCGTGTGGTGCCTAGTATAAAGAGACAGAGCTTTACCAGCGGGCTTCTGTAATGGCTTAAAATAATGACTGGCTTTAAAGGGATAGTAAAGTCCAAAATAAACTTTCATGATTCAGATAGGGCATGTAATTTTAAACAACCTTCAAATTTACTTTTATCAAATTTGCTTTGTTCGTTTGGTATTCTTAGTTGAAAGCTAGACCTAGCTTTTATGCAAATTTCTAAGCCCTTGAAGGCCACCTCTTATTTGAGTTTGACAGTTTTGTTTATCATAGATAGAGGGCGTTTAGTTTGTTTCATATAAATAACATTGGGTTCACACACATGGAGTTATTTAAGAGTCAGCACTAATTGTCTGAAATGCAAGATCTGAGATAAGGAGGCAGTCTGCAGACGCTTAGATAAAAGGTAATTACAGAGTTAAAAAGTATATTTCTCTTGTAAGGTGTATCTAGTCCACGGATTCATCCTTTACTTGTGGGATATTCTCTTTCCCAACAGGAAGTGGCAAAGAGAGCACACAGCAGAGCTGTCCATATAGCTCCCCCTCTAGTTCCACCCCCCAGTCATTCTCTTTGCCGGCTCTAAGCAATCGGAAGGGTAAAGTGAATGTGGTGTTAGAAATGTAGTTTTTATTTTCTACAAGCAAAAGTTTGTTATTTTAAATGGTACCGGTGTGTACTATTTACTCTCTAGCAGAAAGGAATGAAGAGTTCTGCAGGAAGGAAGATGATTTTAGCATGTTGTAACTAAAATCCACTGCTGTTCCCACATATGACTGAGGAGTGCAAGAAAACTTCAGTTGGGGGGAGCGGTTTGCAGGTTAGGCTGCAATAAGGTATGTTCAGTCATTTATTTCTAGACAAGACTGTGATAATGCTAGAAGAGACTGATAATATCCCCATGAGGGAAGGGTAAGCTGTATTCAGAGACTAAGTATGGAATTGCAAGCTTACATTGTAGGGCTAGTTTATGCTGGTTGACACTATTTAATGGCAAACGGTTTTTATTGAAAAATTTCGTTTTTTGAGACACTTTGAAGGCTCTTTTGGGTTTCTTTCAGGAGTTATTACCCACATGGCTATTACTAAAACACTTGGGAGTGTTTCTTTAGGCCTCACAAGCACCGGAGTGAGGTGGGAGAGGCCTAATTTCGCGCCTCAGATGCGCAGTTAATTTGACTAGAAGTTCAGGCTGTTTCACATGGAGGGTCCTGCTGCAGTTTGAGGGCCTATAAGAAGCTTTTTCCCCACAAATCTGGTCCTAAGGGTGCAGGTAGGGCCACAGCAGAGCTGTGGCAAGGTGCTGAAGTTTATTTAACCGTTTTTTTTTTTGAGTACTGTCGATCCGGTTTGGGCATTAATGGGTTAATTATTTATATTGCTAGTGGTGCAATCTTACTAATGCTTTAGGTACATACTGTAAAAAATTCAAAAAGTTTGCTGCTTTTTCCCACTGTTTTTGCAAGATTGTGTGCCTTTTTTATTTCTTAAAGGCACAGTACCGTTTTTTTCAAAGTGTGTTTTTACTTGATTAAAGTGATTTCAAAGCCTGTTTATATTACTACTCGTCTGTTAAACATGTCTGACACCAAGGAAAGTCCTTGTTCAATGTGTTTAGAAGCCAATGTGGAACCCCCTCTCAGAATGTTTCCCACTTTTACTGATATGTCTATACACTTTAAAGAACATATTGTTGCACTTAAAAATGTGGCCCAAGATGATTCTCAGACAGAAGGTAATGAGGTTAGCCCGTTAACCTCTCCCCAAGTGTCACAACCAGTTACGCCCGCTCAAGCGACGCCTAGCACCTCTAGTGCGTCTTAACTCTTTTACCTTATAAGACTTGGCGGCAGTTATGGATAATACCCTCTCAGTGTTCTTATCTAAACTGCCCGTGTTACCTGCAAAGCATGATAGCTCTGTTTTAAGAACATATAATGAGCATTCTGACGCTTTAGTAGCCGTATCCGATATACCCTCACAAAACTCTGAAGTGGGGGCGTGGGATGGGCTGTCTGAGGGAGAAATTTCCGATTCGGGGAAAGGGTTCTCCTCAGACAGATTCAGATACGTTGGCTTTTAAATTTAAACTAGAACACCTCCTCTTATTGCTCAGGGAGGTATTAGTTACTCTGGATGACTGCGACCCTATGGTGGTTCCAGAGAAATTGTGTAAAATGGACAAGTACCTAGAAGTTCCTGTTTAAACTGATGTGTTCCCGGTCCCTAAGAGGTTTGCGGATATTGTTACTAGGGAGTGGGATAAACCAGGTATTCCCTTCGTTCCCCCTCCTGTTTTTAAGAAAATGTTCCCCATATCTAACCCCATATGGGACTCGTGGCAGACGGTCCCTAAGGTGGAGGGGGCTGTTTCTTCACTTGCTAAATGCACAACTATAACTATAGAAGACAGTTGTGCTTTCAAAGACACTATGGATAAAAAATGAGAGGGTTTACTTAAGAAACTTTTTGTTCAACAAGGTTTTCTTCTCCAACCTATTGCGTGCATTGTTCCTGTAACCACTGCAGCTGCTTTCTGGTTCGAGACGCTGGAAGATGCGCTCCAGTCGGAGACCTCATATGAGGACATTATGAACAGAATTAAGGCTCTTAAGCTGGCTAATTCTTTTATCACAGATGCCGCTTTCCAACTAGCTAAGTTAGCGGCAAAAAATTCAGGTTTCGCCATTTTGGCGCACAGGGCGCTATGGCTAAAGTCCAGGTCGGCCGATGTGTAGTCAAAATCCAAACTATTAAACATCCCTTTCAAAGGAAAGACCCTCTTCGGGCCTGAATTGAAAGAGATTATTTCAGAAATCACTGGGGGAAAAGGCCATGCTCTCCCCCAGGACAAGTCCTTCAAGACAAAGAATAAACAAAATAATTTTCATTCCTTTCGGAATTTCAGGAGCGGTCTCGCTTCATCCTCCCCTGCTGCAAAGCAAGAGGGTAACACTTCACAACCCAGGGCAGCCTGGAAACCTTACCAGGGCTGGAACAAGGGTAAACAGGCCAATAAGCCTGCAGCTGCCTCCAAGACAGCATGATGGGGTAGCCCCAGATCCGGGGCTGGATCTAGTAGGGGGCAGACTCTCTCTCTTTGCTCAGGCCTGGGCAAGAGGCGTACACGATCCCTGGGCCTTAGAGATTGTATCCCAGGTATATCTTCTAGAATTCAAGGACTCCCCTCCAAGGGGGAAGGTTCCACATTTCTCGTTTGTCTACAGACCAGACAAAGAAAGAGGCGTTCTTACGCTGTGTAGAAGACCTACATACAATGGGAGTGATCCACCCAGTTCCAATTGCGGAACAAGGGCTGGGTTTTTACTCAAACCTGTTTGTGGTTCCCAAGAAAGAAGGAACTTTCAGACCAATCCTGGATCTCAAAATTCTAAACAAATTCCTCAGAGTCCCATCATTCAAGATGGAGACCATTCGGACAATCTTACCAATGATCCAGGAGGGTCAATATATGACTACCGTGGATCTAAAGGATGCGTATCTGCACATTCCTATCCACAAAGATCATCACCGGTTTCTCAGGTCGCCTTTCTGGACAAGCATTATCAGTTTGTGGCTCTTCCTTTCGGGTTGGCCACTGCTCCCAGAATTTTCACAAAGGTGCTAGGGTCCCTCCTGGTGGTACTAAGACCGCGGGGCATAGCAGTGGTGCCTTATCTAGACGACATCTTAATTCAGGCGTCGACTTTCCAAAGAGCCAAGTCTCATACGGAAATTGTAGTGGCCTTTCTGAGGTCTCACGGGTGGAAGGTGAACATCAAAAAGAGTTCTCTCTCCCCCTCACAAGAGTTCCCTTCCTAGGAACCCTAATAGACTCGGTAGAAATGAAAATATTTCTGACGGAGGTCAGAAAGTTAAAACTTTTAACTACTTGCCGAGCTCTTCATTACATTCCTCGGCCATCTGTAGCTCAGTGCATGGAGACAATTGGACTAATGGTAGCGGAAATGGACATAGTCCCTTTTGCACGGATACACCTCAAACCACTGCAACTATGCATGCTCAAACAGTGGAATGGGGATTATGCAGATTTGTCTCCTCAAATACAGTTGGACCAGGGGACCAGAGATTCTCTTCTCTGGTGGTTGTCTCAGGATCACCTGTCTCAGGGAATGTGTTTCCGCAGACCAGAGTGGGCTGGGGTGCAGTCTGGGACTCCCTGAAAGCTCAGGGCTTATGGTCTCGGGAAGAAGCTCTTCTCCCGATAAACATTTTGGAACTGAGGGTGATATTCAGCTAGCTGCGGCCAAATTCATCAGATTTCAGTCTGACATCATCACGACTGTAGCTTACGTCAATCATCAAGGCGGGACAAGGAGTTCCCTAGCAATGATGGAAGTAACCAAAATAATCAGATGGGCGGAGGATCACTCTTGCCATCTCTCAGCAATTCACATCCCAGGAGTAGACAACTGGGAGGTGGATTTTTTAAGTCGTCAGACTTTTCACCCGGGGGAGTGGGAACTCCACCCGGAGGTATTTGCCCAGCTGACTCAGCTATGGAGCACTCCAGAATTGGATCTGATGGCGTCCCATCAGAACACCAAACTTCCTCTTTACGGGTCCAGGTCCCGGGATCCCCAGGTGGTGCTGATAGATGCTCTAGCAGCACCTTGGTCCTTCAATCTGGCCTATGTTTTTCCACCGTTTCCTCTCCTCCCTCTCTGGTTGCCAGAATCAAGCAGGAGAGGGCTTCGGTGGTTCTAATAGCGCCTGCGTGGCCACGCAGGACTTGGTATGCAGACCTAGTGGACATGTCATCTGTGTCACCATGGACACTGCCAATGAGGCATGACCTTCTAATTCAGGGTCCTTTCAAACATCCAAATCTAATTTCTCTGCGTCTGACTGCTTGGAGATTGAACACCTAATTGTATCAAAGCGTGGTTTCTCTGAGTCGGTTATTGATACCCTGATTCAGGCTAGAAAGCCTGTCCCCAGGAAGATCTACCATAAGATTTGGCGAAAATATCTTTTTTGGTGCGAATCCAAGGGTTACTCATGGAGTAAGGTTAGGATTCCCAGGATTTTGTCCTTTCTCCAAGAAGGATTGGAGAAAGGATTATCAGCTAGTTCCTTAAAGGGACAGATATCTGCCTTGTCTATTCTTTTACACAAACGTCTGGCAGAGGTACCAGACGTTCAAGCGTTTAGTCAGGCTTTAGTCAGAATCAAGCCTGTTTATAGACCTGTGGCTCTGCCATGGAGTCTGAATTTAGTTCTTTCTGTTCTGCAAGGGGTTCCGTTTGAACCTTTACACTCCATAGATATTAAACTGTTATCTTGGAAAGTTTTGTTTTTGGTAGCTATCTCTTCTGCTCGAAGAGTTTCGGAGTTATCTGCTTTACAGTGTGATTCACCTTACCTGGTGTTCCATGCAGATAAGGTAGTTTTGCGTACCAAACCCGGTTTTCTTCCTAAGGTTGTGTCTAATAAGAATATTAACCAGGAAATTGTTGTTCCTTCTCTGTGTCCTAATCCTTCGTCGAAGAAGGAACGTCTGTTACACAATCTTGATGTGGGTTCGTGCTTTAAAGTTCTATTTACAAGCAACTAAGGATTTCAGACAAACAACTTCTTTGTTTGTTATCTATTCTGGTAAGAGGAGAGGTCAGAAGGCGACCGCTACCTCTCTTTCCTTTTGGCTGAAAAGCATCATCCGTTTGGCCTATGAGACTGCTGGCCATCAGCCTCCTGAAACAATTACTGCTCATTCTATCAGAGCAGTGGCTTCCACATGGGCTTTTAAAAATGAGGCTTCTGTTGAACAGATTTGTAAGGCAGCGACTTGGTCTTCGCTGCATACTTTTTCCAAATTTTACTAATTCGATACTTTTGCTTCTTCGTAGGCCATTTTTTGAGAAAGGTTTTACAAGCAGTGGTGCCTTCCGTTTAAGGTACCTGTCTTGTTCCCTCCATTCATCCGTGTCCTAAAGCTTTGGTATTGGTATCCCACAAGTAAAGGATGAATCCGTGGACTGGATACACCTTACAAGAGAAAACATAATTTATGCTTACCTGATAAATTACTTTCTCTTGTGGTGTATCCAGTCCACGGCCCACCCTGTCATTTTAAGACAGGTGGTTTTTTATTTTTAAACTACAGTCACCACTGCACCCTATGGTTTCTCCTTTTTTCTTCCTAACCTTCGGTTGAATGACTGGGGGGTGGAGCTAGAGGGGGAGCTATATGGTCAGCTCTGCTGTGTGCTCTCTTTTCCACTTCCTGTTGGGAAGGAGAATATCCCACAAGTAAAGGATGAATCCGTGGACTAGATACACCACAAGAGAAAGTAATTTATCAGGTAAGCATAAATTCTGTTTTCTATAACAGTGTTAGTTATGCAAAACTGGGGAATGGTAAACAAAGGTATTATCTATATTTTTAAGTGATAACATTTTTGGAGTTTATTATCCCTTTTAATATACTTTTTACCTCTGATTTATTGAATAGTTGGGGTTAATTAATCAGTGTATTATTTACATGTGTGATTTTTTTTTTCCTGGGCTGATTGTCTGTTTTTGGCTGGAACAAACAGGTTTCACTTTTAAGTTTCACTAATTTTTGAAAGTGTTGCACAGCTCCTATTAATTTCTGTACTTGTAATAACAGGGGAAGTACTGTCTTGCACTCCATGTGTGGTCTATGTTCATTTCCTCCTTTCCGGCTGAGACTTGAACCTGAGGAGAGCGTTTCCTCTGTTAACTGTCTGGGTCTAGGAGGTGGTGAGTGCCCAGCCATTGGGAGTATAAAGGTGCAGTTTTCTATAATAAAAAAACTTTTTATTTGTGTCCTCCTGTGGATATAACCTGAGCTATGGAGGACTCTGACGTGTTAGAAGTTACTCTTTCTGTACTAAATCATACCTATTTATATTGTGAGGAGGCCGTAGTTTTCCTGCCCACTCAATTATGTTCCACATGCCTTAACACAGTTATGAAGTCTAAGGGAGACAAGCCTGCTAAGGCTCTTAGTCCCTCTGAGTCGTTTACCTCTCAGGACTCTGCGTCCCGTGAGATTACTACCCTTGCTACATTATCCACTCCACATGCAGTTCCCCGTAGCACATCTTATCCTCCATCTGGACGGGGCCTTCTTCCTGCGGACTTTGCCGTGCAGTTACAAACAGCGTTGTCTGCGGCCCTCAGTGCATTACCTCGCTCTAACTAACGCAAGAGAAATGTTAAACATAGCTCTCCTGACCCGGAGTCATCTAAATATTTATCGAATTTAGCTATTATGTCCCAGTTATCAGATGATGAGTTAACCTCTGTAGCTTCAGAGGGTGAACTTTTTGGGTCGGAGTCCTTAGCGTCTAAACCGTCCTTTAGATTTAAAATTGAGCACTTGCGTTTTTTTATTATAGGAGGTTCTGTCTATGTTAGAGGTTCCAGAGGCCGTGCTGCCTGAAGGAACCTATGATACCTAAATTAGACAGAGTTTACAAAGTCAAAAAAGTTCCTTTGACTTTTCCTGCGCCGTTTAAGATGGCAGACATTATTAAGAACCAATGGGAAAGAATTGGTTCTTCCTTTTCCCCCTTGTCTACTTTTAAAAGGTTATTCCCAGTCCCAGACTCTCAACTGGATTTGTGGGGTCCATTCCTAAGGTGGATGGTGCTATCTCTACGCTTGCTAAACGGTACTACTATACCTTTTGAGGTTAGTTCTTCGTTCAGAGAGCCGATGAATAATAAAATGGAAACATTTCTGAGAAAGATGTTTCAACATACAGATTTTTGTTAAAACTGGTGGCTGCAGTTGCCGGAGCGGCTACCTACTGGTGCGACTCTTTGTCAGAACTAAGTAAGGTGGAGTCTCCCCTCGAGGATATTCAAGACAGATTTAAAGCTCAGAGAATTGCTAATTCTTTTATCTGTGATGCAAATCGCCTAAATGCAAAGGCCTCTGGCTTTGCAGTCCTAGCCCGCCAGGCGCTCTGGTTGAAGTCTTGGTCTGTGGATATGAATCCTTTCTCTTCAAGGGAAAGATTTTATTTTGTCCAGGCCTAGTCCAGACATTATTTTGTCGGTTACCAGAGGCAAGGGTGCCTTCCTACCGCAAGATAAGAACAAGTCTAAGGGACGACAATCTTCTAATTTTCATTCCTTTTGTTCTGACAAATCCCAACTACAACAATCCTCCTCCAAGCCCGAGCAACCCAAGAGTACTTAGAAGCCGGTTCAGTCCTGGAATAAATCCAAACAGAATAATAAGCCTGCTAAAAACAAATAGTCATCGTGTAGGGGGCAGACTGTCTCTTTTTTCAGATGCCTGGTTCAAAGATGTACAGGATCCATGAGTCCTGGATGTGGTATCTCCGGGATACAAGATAGGCTTCAAATCTCATCCGCCAAGGGGCAGATTCCTTCTCTAGAATCTGTCTACCAGACCAGAAAAGAAGGATGCCTTTCTAGGGTGCGTTTGGCATCTATCCTTCTTAGGAGTTGTTGTCCCGGTGCCTATCGAAGAAAGGTTTGGGGTTTTATTTAATCCTTTTCATGGTCCCAAAGAAGAAGGCTTAAACAAATTTCTCATTGTCCCTTCCTTTAAGATAGAGACGATACGGTCCATCCTTCCTTTAATTCATGAAGGCCAGTTTATGACCACTATAGATCTGAAGGACGCTTACCATCATGTTCCAATCCACAGGGAACACTTTCATTTTCTGAGGTTTGCATTCCTGGACCTACACTTCCAGTTCATTGCTCTTCCATTTGGCCGAGCTACTGCTCTAAGAATTTTTACAAAGGTTCTGGGGGCTCTTCTAGTCGTTGCCAGAACTCGGGGTATTGCAGTAGCTCCATATTTGAACGATATTCTGGTGCAAGCACCATCCTTTCGTCTTGTGGAAGAATTCTCAGAGTCCCTTCTCAGTCTTTTTCGATCACATGGATGGAAGATATACTTGGAAAAGAGTTCTCTTATCCCAAGTACCAGGGTGGAATTCCTGGGTACTATAATAGACTCCATATCCATGAGGATATTTCTAACAGACTAGAGACGTTGCAAGCTAACTTCGGCATGTCTTGCCCTCCGGACCTCCTTGAGTCCCTCTGTGGCTCAGTGTATGGAGGTGATTGGTCTCATGGTGTCCTGCATGGACATCATTCCTTTTGCCAGGTTCCGTCTCAGACCTTTACAACTGTACATGCTGAGGCAGTGGAATGGCGATCATTCAGATCTGTCTCAACAGATTGTATTAGACAGCCGGTCGAGATAATCGCTCTCTTGGTGGCTCTGTCCAGATCATCTGTCCCGAGCGACATGCTTCTTAAGACCATCATGGGAGATTGTGACTACGGACGCAAGTCTATCTGGATGGGGAGCAGTTAGGAGTGCCAGGAAGGCACAGGGGTTGTGGACACAGGAGTCGTCCTCTCTTCCGATCAATATTTAGGAACTACGGGCAATATTCAAGGCCTTGAAGGTTTGGCCACTTCTGGGTTCGTCCCAGTTTATCAGATTCTAATCAGACAATATAACCTCGGTGGCTTACATCAACCATCAGGGGGGAACGAGAAGTTCCTTGACGATGAAGGAAGTATTTGAGATTCTGGAGTGGGCGGAGGCCCACAGCTTTTTGCTGTTGGCGATCCACATTGTGGGTGTGGACAACTGGGAGTTGGATTTTCTCAGCAGGAAATCCTTCCTTCCAGGGGAATGGGGTCTCCATTCCGAGGTGTTTGCAGAGATTTGCAGCAAGTGGGGGGCGCCGGAGATAGATCTCATGGTGTCTCATCTTAATACCAAGCTACCCAGGTACAGGTCAAGGTAGAGGGATCCCCAAGTGGATCTAATAGATGCACTAGCAGTGCCCTGGAGGTTCAAACTCATCTTTTTCCTCCATTACCGCTTCTTCCTCGAGTGGTGGCCAGCATCAAGCAGGAGCGGTATCAGTAATCCTGATTGCTCCATCGTGGTCGCGACGGACGTGGTTCGCAGATCTAGTGGGGATGTCCACATCTCCTCCGTGGAAGTTACCTAGTTGCAGAGACCTGCTGATATAAGGTCCATTTGTTCATCAAAATCTAGATTCACTGAGGCTGACTGCAAGGAGATTGTACACTTAGTCTTAGCCAAGAGAGGTTTCTCTGAGAGTGTCATTGATACTATTATTCAAGCTCATAAACCAGTTTCTCGCTGTATCTACCACAAGGTATCTTACCTTTTCTCCAGGATGGGCTGGAGAAGGGCCTTTCTGCTAGTTCCTTGAGGGGACAGATTTCGGCCCTGTCGGTTTTATTGCACAAGAGACTGGCTGAGCTTCCAAACGTTCAGTCCTTTGTTAAGGCTCTGATTAGGATCAGACCTGTGTTTAGATGTGGGGCTCCTCCTTGGAGCCTAAATGTTGTTCTTCGGGTTTTGCAACAGGTTCTGTTTGAGCCTCTACATTGTGTTATCTTGGAAGGTTCTCTTTTTATTGGCTATTGCCTCTGCGCGCAGAGTTTCTGAGATCTCTGCTTTGCAATGTGAGCCCCCTTATCCGATTTTTTTTTTTTCATGCAGATAAGGCAGTTTTACGTACTAAATTATGTTTTCTTCCTAAGGTTGTGTCATATCGCAGGAGATTGTGGTTCCTTCCTTGTGTCCTAATCCTCCATCGAAGGATAGCTTTCTTCACAATTTGGATGTGGTTTGCTCCTTGAAGTTCTATCTTCAGGCTACTAAGGAGTATAGACAATCTTCCTCTTTGTTGTCTATTCGGTGAAGCGTAAGGAGCAGAAGGCTACTTCGACTTCCCTATCTTTTTGCTTAAAGGGACAGTCTACACCAAAATTTTTCTTATTTAAAAAGATAGATAATCCCTTTATTACCCATTCCCTGTTTTTGCATAACCAACACAGTTATATTAATACACTTTTTACCTCTGTGATTACCTTGTATCTAAGCCTTTGCAGACAGCCTCCTTATCTAAGTGCCTTTGACTGACATGCAGTGTAGTCAATCAGTGAAGACTCCTAAATAACTTCACGGGAGTGAGCACAATGTTATCTATATGACACGTGAACTAGCACAGTCTAACTGTGAAAAACTTTCAAAATGCTCTGAGCTAGGAGGCGGTTTTCAACTGTTTAGAAATCAGTTTGAGCCTAGCTAGGTTTAGCTTTTTAAAAATACCACCAAGGGAACAAAGCAAATTTGATGATAAAAGTAAATTGGAAAGTTGTTTAAAATTGCATACCCTATCTGAATCATGAAAGTTTAGTTTTGACTAGACTGTCCCTTTAAGGAGTGTCATCCGCTTAGCTTACGAGACAGCGGGACATCGTCCTCCTGAGAGGATAACGGCTCATTCCACTAGAGGAGTGGCTTTCCCTTGGGCCTTTAAGAACGAGGCCTCTATGGATCAGATTTGTAAGGCGGCTACCTGGAAGCAGCTTTTGGGAGAAACGTTTTGCAGGCTGTGGTGCCCTCAGAATAGGCTCCACCTCTTCCTTTTTGTTCCCTCCCATTTTTTTATTAATTGTCCTCTGGAGCTTGGGTATAGTTTCCCCAACAGTAAGGAATGAAGCCATGGACTCTCCCTATCTTAGGAAGAAAAACATAATTTATGCTTACCAGATAAATTCTTTTCCTTCCGGATAGGAAGAGTCCACGGCCCCCGTCGTTTTTTTTTTTTTTTTCTTTTCTATAAGCGGTCCCCTATTTATTTTATTCTTCTGGCACTGTTTATACCCCAATTTTTCTCCTACTTTTCCTTCTTCCCTCTGCAGAATGACTGGGGTAATGAGGAAGTGGGAGGGATATTTAAGCCTTTGGTTGGGGTGTCTTTGCCTCCTGGTGGCCAGGTGTTCTATTTCCCAACAGTAAGGAATGAAGCCGTGGACTCTCACTATCCAGAAGTAAAATTATTTATCTTGTAAGCATACATTATGTTTTACAGTATTTTCCTGATATAATTTTGTTTTGACATTTTGTTTTTTATAGTAAAATAATCTTTTTAGTCATTCAATTACTAGTATTGAATTATCATTTTTTTTAACCTTTTAAAGAAATGTATATGCAAGATGTTTACATCTATGATGGATGTCATATTTTATTAAAGGTGTTGTGTGAAGTGCTTAGTGATGTCATTAATATCTCAAACTTATCCAAGGAATTGGGGTAGTTTTAAAGGGACACTCAAGTAAAAAATAAACGTTATTTAGATAGAGCATGTAATTTTAAACAACTTTACAATTTACCTCCATTAACAATGTTCAGTCTGTTTACATTTACACTTTTTAAGTCACCAGCTCCTACTGCGCATGTGCAAAAATCCACAGAATTTATGTATATGCATTTGTAATTGGCTGATAGCTGTCACATGATACAGGAGTGAACATAGATATAACTTTGAAATGTCCGAAAAAAAATCTACACAACTTTTTTATTCATTTGTTAATAATGCAAATCTATGTTTACTGGTCCTTCAAGTGTAGAATCACTTGGCATTTCAACATCCGATAAATGCTTTAATGCACTGAATTTTATAAGCACATACATAAATTCATGCATACACTCGTTTTTATATATATATATATATATATATATATATATATATATATATATATATATATATATATATATATATATATATATATATATATACACACACACACACACACATGTAGTCAGTGGGATCTCCTTTTTAATTATCATCTCACATTTGCATTACTCCTTTGAAAGTAATGTTGCTCTTTGGTTTTATGATATTCTGCACTCAGCAAAATGTTTTGCTATTGGAGATATAATTAATCTGTATGTTATGTAATTGTAATATGCACAATACTATTTGGAGTTAAAGGGACCTTAAACTCCTGGGCACAACAACAGTAACATGGTTACTACTCACCATGCTATTGTTTCCTCATGTGCCTGCAGCTCTCTTCAAAGCTATTCTCTTATTTTAACCCTTTGCAAGTACTGGTTAGAGAACTTCACACTGGGCACTGCCGTGTTGGCATTTAAAGGGACATAATACTCATATGCTAAATCACTTGAAACTAATGCAGTATAACTGTAAAAAGCTGACAGGAAAATATCACCTGAGCATCTCTATGTAAAAAAGGAAGATATTTTACCTCACAATCTCTTCAGCTTAGCAGAGTATGTTCTGTGTAAAAAGTTATACTTCACCTGCTCCCAGCTGCAGGTAAAAATAAAAAGAAATGAAGAGCAGCCAATCAGCATCAGCAGTGCTGAGGTCATGAACTCTTACTGTGATCTCATGAGATTTGACTTAACTCTCATGAGATTTCATAGTAAGCTTCCTTTACCTGATTGGTGAAATAATATGAGAGTTCACGAGGCTCATCCCCTAAGCTGTCCTAGGACAGACACACTAAAATGCTGCTTAGAAATCCTTTACAATGGGAGGTGGCTACTGAGGAACTTTTGAGGTAAAATATCTTTTTTACATAGAGATGTTCAGGAGATATTTTCTAGTCAGATTTTTACAGCTATGCTGCATCACTTTCAAGTGTTTAAACATTTGGGTATTATGGTCCTTTAAGTGTTCTTGTTCCCTGTGACAGAAGTGGTGCAGATTCACAAATCGGTGATATTGTTGTCTTCTTCACAAGCCGTATTGTGCGCTTCAGTTCAGCATGCACAATACAGAGTGGGAGTTGTATGTTTTTGCAATGGCTGCATTTCTCTATATTCTTGAGGGCTTTTTTAAATGATGTAACTTTTAAACTGTAAAAACTGCAAAAATGTAACTTCTGCTTTCTATTTTGTGAGCTGATCTAAAGTGTAAGGTACAGCTGTCAACAGCGTCAGTGATCTGTGAAAATGCACTGCTTCTGTCACAGGATGCAACAATACGTGTGTGACAAGATGGTGCCCTGTATAAAGAGGCAGAACTTTACCAGCTGGCTTCTGTAATGGCTTAAAATGATGACTGGCTTTAAAGGGACATTAAACCCATATTTTTTTCTTTCATGATTTTGAAAGAGCTTGCAATTTTAAACAATTTTCTAATTTACTTCTATTATCTAATATGCTTTATTCTCCTTATATCCTTTGCTAAAAAGCATATCTAAATAGGCACAGTAGCTGCTGATTGGTAGCTGCACATAGATGCCTCGTGTGATTGGCTCACCCATGTGCATTGCTCTTTCTTTAACAGAGGATATCTGAAAAATAAAACAAATTAGATAATAGAAGTAAATAGGAAAGTTCTTTAAAATTGTATTCTCTAGCTGAATCATGAAATACATTTCTCTTGTTAAGTGTGTTCAGTCCACGGGTCATCCATTACTTATGGGATATATTCTCCTTCCCAACAGGAAGTTGCAAGAGGATCACCCAAGCAGAGCTGCTATATAGCTCCTCCCCTCACATGTCATACCCAGTCATTCTCTTGCAAGTCTCAACAAAGGAGGAGGTCGCGAGAGGAGATAGGAGTTTTTTACCTAATTATTCTTCAATCAAAAGTTTATTATTTTAAAATGGCACCGGAGTGTGCTTTTTTTTCTCTCAGGCAGTATTTAGAAGAAGAATCTGCCTGCGTTTTCTATGATCTTAGCAGACGTAACTAAGATCCACTGGCTGTTCTCGCACATTCTGAGGAGTGGGGTAACTTCAGAAAAGGGAATAGCATGCGGGGTCCCCCGCAAATGAGGTATGGGCAGTAATATTTTCTAGGAATGGAATTGACTAAGAAAACACTGCTGTTACCCATATGATGTAAGTACAGCCTTTAATGCAGTAGTAGCGACTGGTATCAGGCTGATAAATGTATGCGCAGTTGAGTTATTTTCTAGGGACTAGAATTTGACTGAGAAAATACTCTTAATACTTAAATAAATGTATGAGCCTTAACTGCAGTAGAAGCGACTGGTAGCAGGCTTAGTGATAACTTTGCCTAACACTGGAAAGTTGTTTTTAAAACGTTTACTGGCATGTTATTTGTTTTGTGAGGTACTTTGGTGATAAATCTTTTTGGGCATGATTTTTTTCCATATGGCTAACGTATATTTCTGCATAGAAACCGTTGTACAGGTCTCCCACTGTTGTAATATGAGTGGGAGGGGCCTTTTTTTAGCGCCTTGTTGCGCAGTTTAAATTCTAGCACAGTCTTCCTGCTTCTTCCTCCTTGATCCAGGACGTCTCCAGAGAGCTCAGGGGTCTTCAAAATTCATTTTTGAGGGAGGTAATCAGTCACAGCAGACCTGTGACAGTGTGTTTGACTGTGATAAAAGCGTTAAATCATAAATTGATTATCCGTTTTTGGGTATTGAGGGGTTAATCATCCGTTTGCTAGTGGGTGCAATCCTCTGCTAAATTCATACATTTACTGTTAAAATTGTTGGCTATAACTGAATTAGTTCATTGTTATTTCAACTGTGACAGTTTTTTGTGTTTTTAAAAGCGCTGCAGCGTTTTTTCTATTGCTTGTAAATTTATTGAAAGATTTTTTCCAAGCTTGCTAGCCTTCATTGCTAGTCTGTTTTAAACATGTCTGATACAGATGAATCTACTTGTTCATTATGTTTAAAAGCCAATGTGGAGCCCAATAGAAATGTGTACCAATTGTATTGATGTTACTTTAAATAAAAGTCAGTCTTTACTGGTAAAGAAATTATCACCAGACAACGAGGGGGAAGTTATGCCGACTAACTCTCCTCACGTGTCAGTACCTTCGCCTCCCGCTCAGGAGGTGCGTGAGATTGCGGCGCCAAGTACATCAAGGCCCTTACAAATCACTTTGCATGATATGGCTAATGTTATGAAAGAAGTATTATCTAATTTGCCTGAGTTAATAGGCAAGCGCGATAGCTCTGGGTTTAGGACAGAGCGTGCCGATGACACGAGAGCCATGTCCGATACTGCGTCACAATTTGCAGAACATGAGGACGGAGAGCTTCATTCTGTGGGTGACGGATCTGATCCGGGGAGACCGGATTCAGAAATTTCACATTTTAAATTTAAACTTGAGAACCTCCGTGTATTGCTAGGGGAGGTGTTAGCGGCTCTGAATGATTGCGACACGGTTGCAATCCCAGAGAAATTATGTAGGCTGGATAAATACTATGCGTTACCGGTGTGTACTGACGTTTTTCCTATACCTAAAAGGCTTACAGAGATTATTAGCAAGGAGTGGGATAGACCCGGTGTGCCCTTTTCCCCTCCTCCGATATTTAGAAAAATGTTCCCAATAGACGCCACCACACGAGACTTATGGCAGACGGTCCCTAAGGTGGAGGGAGCAGTTTCTACTTTAGCCAAGCGTACCACTATCCCGGTGGAGGATAGTTGTGCTTTCTCAGATCCAATGGATAAAAAATTAGGTTACCTTAAGAAAATGTTTGTTCAACAAGGTTTTATATTACAGCCCCTTGCATGCATTGCGCCCGTCACTGCTGCAGCGGCATTCTGGTTTGAGTCTCTGGAAGAGGCTATTCGCACAGCACCATTGGATGAGATTATGAACAAGCTTAAAGCCCTTAAGCTAGCTAATGCATTTGTTTCGGATGCCGTTGTGCATTTAACCAAACTAACGGCTAAGAACTCCGGATTCGCCATCCAGGCGCGCAGAGCGATATGGCTTAAATCCTGGTCAGCAGATGTAACTTCTAAATCTAAATTGCTTAATATTCCTTTCAAAGGGCAAACCTTATTCGGGCCCGGCTTGAAAGAAATTATTGCTGACATTACTGGAGGTAAGGGTCACACCCTTCCTCAGGACAGGGCCAAATCAAAGGCCAAACAGTCTAATTTTCGTGCCTTTCGTAATTTCAAGGCAGGAGCAGCATCAACTTCCTCCGCTCCAAAACAGGAAGGGACTGCTACTCGTTACAGACAGGGTTGGAAAGGCAACCAGTCCTGGAACAAGGGCAAGCAGGCCAGAAAACCTACTTCTGCCCCTAAAACAGCATGAAGAAAGGGCCACCTATCCGGAAACTGATCTAGTGGGGGACAGACTTTCTCTCTCTTCGCCCAGGCCTGGGCAAGAGATGTCCAGGATCCCTGGGCGTTGGAGATCATATCTCAGGGATACCTTCTGGACTTAAAATCTTCTCCTCCACAAGGGAGATTTCATCTGTCAAGGTTATCAACAAACCTAATAAAGAAAGAGGCATTTCTACGATGTGTACAAGACCTCTTAGTAATGGGAGTGATCCACCCGGTTCCGCGGACGGAACAAGGGCAAGGTTTTTACTCAAATCTGTTTGTGGTTCCCAAAAAAGAGGGAACCTTCAGGCCAATCTTGGACCTGAAGATCTTAAACAAATTCCTAAGGGTTCCATCGTTCAAAATGGAAACTATTCGAACCATCCTACCCATGATCCAAGAGGGTCAGTATATGACCACAGTGGACTTAAAGGATGCCTACCTTCACATACCGATTCACAAAGATCATTATCGGTACCTAAGGTTTGCCTTTCTAGACAGGCATTACCAGTTTGTAGCTCTTCCCTTCGGGTTGGCTATGGCCCGAGAATTTTTACAAAGGTTCTGGGCTCGCTTCTGGCGGTACTAAGACCGTGAGGCATAGCGGTGGCTCCGTACCTAGACGACATTCTGATACAAGCGTCAAGTTTTCAAAATGCAAAGTCTCATACAGAGATAGTTCTAGCATTTCTGAGGTCGCATGGGTGGAAAGTGAACATGGAAAAGAGTTCTCTGTTCCCACTCACAAGGGTTCCCTTTCTAGGGACTCTTATAGATTCTGTAGAGATGAAGATTTACCTGACGGACTCCAGGTAATCAAAAATCCTTAATGCTTGCCGTGTCCTTCATTCCATTCCAAGCCCATCAGTAGCTCAGTGCATGGAAGTAATCGGCTTAATGGTTGCGGCAATGGACATAGGGCCATTTGCGCGCCTACATCTCAGACCGCTGCAACTATGCATGCTAAGTCAGTGGAATGGGGATTACTCAGATCTGTCCCCTTTACTTAATCTGGACCAGGAGGCCAGAGATTCTCTTCTCTGGTGGTTGTCGCGGGTTCATCATTCCAAAGGAATGACTTTTCGCAGACCAGATTGGACGATTGTAACAACAGATGCCAGTCTACTAGGCTGGGGTGCAGTCTGGAACTCCCTGAAGGCTCAGGGATCGTGGACTCAGGAGGAGAAACTCCTCCCAATAAACATTCTGGAATTAAGAGCAATATTCAATGCTCTTCTAGCTTGGCCTCAGTTAGCAACACTGAGGTTCATCAGATTTCAGTCGGACAACATCACGACTGTGGCTTACATCAATCATCAAGGGGGAACCAGGAGTTCCCTAGCGATGTTGGAAGTCTCGAAGATAATTCGCTGGGCAGAGTCTCACTCTTGTCATCTGTCAGCGATCTACATCCCAGGCGTGGAGAACTGGGAGGCGGATTTTCTAAGTCGCCAGACATTTCATCCGATGGAGTGGGAACTTCACCCGGAGGTGTTTGCTCAACTGATTCTTCGTTGGGGCGAACCGGAGCTGGATCTCATGGCGTCTCGCCAGAACGCCAAGCTTCCTTGTTACGGACCCAGGTCCAGGGACCCGGGAGCGGTGCTGGTAGATGCATTAGCAGCCCCTTGGGTTTTCAACATGGCTTATGTGTTTCCAACATTTCCGTTGCTACCTCGACTGATTGCCAGGATCAAACAGGAGAGAGCATCGGTAATTCTGATAGCGCCTGCGTGGCCACGCAGGACCTGGTATGCAGACCTAGTGGACATGTCGTCCTGTCCACCATGGTCTCTGCCTCTGAGGCAGGACCTTCTAATTCAGGGTCCTTTCAACCATCCAAGCCTAATTTCTCTGAGGCTGACTGCATGGAGATTCAACGCTTGATTCTCTCAAAGCGTGGTTTTTCGGAGTCGGTTATTGATACGTTAATACAGGCTCGGAAACCTGTTACCAGAAAAATTTACCATAAGATATGGCGTAAATATTTATATTGGTGTGAATCCAAGAGTTACTCATGGAGTAAGGTTAGGATTCCTAGGATATTGGCTTTTCTACAAGAAGGTTTAGAAAAGGGTTTATCCGCTAGTTCGTTAAAGGGACAGATTTCTGCTCTGTCTATTCTTTTAGAATGAGGAAAAAGGAGGCTGAGTCCTGTAGTCAATAGTAAGAGTTTATTTTGGAGCAGGCTTCAACATGTCAGGTGAGCTCCTATTTCTTTTACACAAACGTCTGGCAGAGAACCCAGACGTCCAGGCTTTTTGTCAGGCTTTGGCTAGGATTAAGTTGTTCCTACGTGGAGCTTAAACTTGGTTCTTAAAGTTCTTCAGGGTGTTCCGTTTGAACCCCTTCATTCCATTGATATTAAGCTTTTATCTTGGAAAGTTCTGATTGATAGCTATTTCCTCGGCTCGAAGAGTCTCTGAGTTATCTGCCTTACATTGCGATTCTCCTTATCTGATTTTTCATTCAGACAAGGTAGTTCTGCGTACTAAACCTGGGTTTTTACCTAAGGTTGTTTCTAACAGGAATATCAATCAAGAGATTGTTGTTCCTTCATTATGTCCTAATCCTTCTACAAAGAAGGAACGTCTTTTGCATAATCTGGACGTAGTCCGTGCCCTGAAGTTCTACTTACAGGCAACTAAAGATTTTCGGCAAACTTCTTCTCTGTTTGTCGTTTATTCTGGTCAGAGGAGAGGTCAAAAGGCTTCGGCCACCTCTCTTTTTGGCTTCGTAGCATAATACGTTTAGCCTATGAGACTGCTGGACAGCAGCCTCCTGAAAGAATTACTGCTCATTCCACTAGAGCTGTGGCTTCCACCTGGGCCTTTAAGAATGAGGCCTCTGTTGAACAGATTTGCAAGGTTGCAACTTGGCCTTCACTTCATACCTTTTCAAAATTTTACAAATTTGACACTTTTGCTTCTTCGGAGGCTGTTTTTAGGAGAAAGGTTCTACAGGCAGTGGTTCCTTCTGTTTAATGTTCCTGCCTTGTCCCTCCCATCATTCGTGTACTTTAGCTTTGGTATTGGTATCCCATAAGTAATGGATGACCCGTGGACTGAACACACTTAACAAGAGAAAACATAATTTATGCTTACCTGATAAATTTATTTCTCTTGTAGTGTGTTCAGTCCACGGCCCGCCCTGTCTTTTTTTGAGGCAGTTCTAAATTTTAATTAAAACTCCAGTCACCACTGCACCCTGTAGTTTTTCCTTTCTTGTCTTGTTTCGGTCGAATGACTGGATATGACATGTGAGGGGAGGAGCTATATAGCAGCTCTGCTTGGGTGATCCTCTTGCAACTTCCTGTTGGGAAGGAGAATATATCCCATAAGTAATGGATGACCCGTGGACTGAACACACTACAAGAGAAATAAATTTATCAGGTAAGCATAAATTATGTTTTTTTTGGGTTTAATGTCCCTTTAAAGAGAGCTGCAGGTACAGGATGTAAAACAATAACATGGTGAGATAGTAAACATTCTACTGTTGATGTACGCAGCAGTTTAATGTCCCTTTTTTAAAGCTAAGCTTTTGGCAAATTTTATTTAACACTAATCAAATTTTAGTTGTGTTTTTAATTTATATTTATAATTTTTCCCAATTTGTAATTCAAACTAGGATTAAAGCAAAAATGTACCTACTGTTTTGCAGATAATGGAACTGTGTGGAGCAACAAGGCTTGGCTACTTTGGAAGAAGCCAGTTCTACATTGCATTAAAGCTTGTAGCAATAGCTCAGTCTGGTTTGCCATTAAGAGTTGAAAGTTTAAATAGTGGTAAGTATGGAGAATAGCAAAAACATAATCCATGATCTCGTCTTTTTAAAAAATCTGTTTAAGCGCTTTCACTCCTCTTGGTGAAAAAGCATATTAGTATGTGTGTTTGTGTTTATGCAAGTCTTTTTGTGCTTAAAGAAGCACAAACCTGTAATATGAAAATGCTGTAATGTTTAGGGCATTCTCTTATTCTGCTTTCTTTTTTATGACACGTTGAGTCCACAAATCATCTTTATTACTAATGGGATATTCACCTCCTGGTCAGCAGGAGGTGGCAAAAAGCACCAGAGCAAAGTTGTTAAATAGCTCCTCCCTTCCCTCCCACTCCAGTCATTTTCTTTGCCTACGTTAGTGATAGGAAGTGGTAAAGTGAGGTGTTAGAAAAAGATTCTTCAATCAAGCATTTATTATTTTTAAAGTAGTACAAGATTGTGCTGCTTTGTTCTAGGGTGTAGCCGTAGTCCATATCAGTCTCTTCAGTAGAGCAGTGGTGGCTTTAAAGCAGTGGGAACTTGTGGGACATAATTCTCACTGCGCCTCCCATATTCTGATGCTGCCCTTACCCTGAAAACCTGAGGGATTTTACTCAGGACTTTCGTTTATTTACAGGTCCATGGGAGAGAGAGTACCTCTCAAACCTGGGAACTGCCTTGCTGCCAGGCAGAAGATGAGGTAAGTGCTGACTTTATTTCTGGGGGTAGAAAAGGAAAACAGCTCAGAAAAAGGGTGGGCACTTTATTGCTTTTATTCAGACCGCATCGAACTTGGGCTCTTGTTAAAGGGCCAGTAAACCTAAAAAATAATGTTATATAATTCTGCACATAGTGCAGAATTACATAACATTATATTAGCAGCAGCTTTATAAAACCTAATATTCCCTGTGAATTTTTATAAAAAAAGACTGTTTTCTTCTATAAGATACGACGAGTCCACAGATTCATCCTTTACTTGTGGGATATTATCCTCCTGCTAAGAGGAAGTGGCAAAGAGCACCACAGCAGAGCTGTCTATATAGCTCCTCCCTTGACTCCACCCCCAGTCATTCGCTTTGCCTACTCTAAGTACTAGGAAGGGTAAAGTGAAAGATTCCATAGATATTAAGCTTCTATCTTGGAAAGTTCTGTTTTTAGTTGCTATCTCTTCGGCTCGAAAAGTTTCTGAACTATCTGCATTGCAATGCGACTCGCCTTATCTTGTTTTCCATGCTGATAAGGTGGTTTTGCGTACCAAATCTGGATTCCTTCCTAAGGTTCTTACTGATAGGAATATCAATCAGGAAATTGTTGTTCCTTCTCTGTGTCCTAATCCTTCCTCTAAGAAGGAGCGTCTGTTGTACAACTTGGACGTGGTTCGTGCTTTGAAGTTTTACTTGCAAGCAACCCAAAGATTTCCGTCAAACATCTTCTTTGTTTGTTGTCTATTCTGGAAAACGTAGAGGTAAAAAAGCTACGGCTACCTCTTTCTTTTTGGCTGAAAAGCATCATCCGTTTGGCATACGCGACTGCTGGACAGCAGCCTGCTGAAAGGATTATAGCTCACTCTACTAGTGTGGTGGCTTCCACATGGGCTTTTAAAAATGATGCTTCTGTTGAACAGATTTGTAAGGCTGCGACTTGGTCTTCGCTTTATACCTTTTCAAAATTTTACAAATTTGATACTTTTGCTTCTTCGGAGGCTATTTTTGGGAGAAAAGTTCTTCAAGCAGTGGTGCCTTCTGTTTAACCATCTGTCTTGTCCCTCCCGTTCATCCGTGTCCTGTAGCTTTGGTATTGTATCCCACAAGTAAAGGATGAATCCGTGGACTCGTCGTACCTTATAGAAGAAAAGTAAATTTATGCTTATTACCTGATAAATTCATTTCTTCTATGGTACGACGAGTCCACGGCCCGCCCTGTCATTTTAAGACAGATTATATTTTTTGATTTTAAACTTCAGTCACTTCTGCACCTTTTAGTTTCTCCTCTTTCTTCCTGTACCTTCGGTCGAATGACTGGGGGGTGGAGCTAAGGGAGGAGCTATATAGACAGCTCTGCTGTGGTGCTCTTTGCCACTTCCTGTTAACAGGAGGATAATATCCCACAAGTAAAGGATGAATCAGTGGACTCGTCTTACCATAGAAGAAATTAATTTATCAGGTAAGCATAAATTTACTTTTTTATTTTCTTCAAGCAAGAGTTTTTTATTTTAAATGGTACCGGTGTGTGCTATTTTCTCCCAGTCAGCAGATGGATAAAGACTTCTGCCTGGAGGCTGAAGATCTTAGCAGTTGTTACTAAGATCCAGAGTAGTTCCCACAGAATGGCTGAGGAGTACTTAAGAAACTTCAGTGTGAGGAACGATTTTCATGCTATAAGCAGTGAGGTATGTTTAGTCATTTTTTTTCTGGAGAGACTGTGTTATTTCAGAATTGGCTGACAGTATCCCCATGAGGGAAAGGGTAAGCAGTAATCCTAAAGTATAAAGAGGGGTATTACTGAACTTGCATATTGGGCTATAAAAAAATGGTTGACACTGATGTTATGATGTTTGTGGGCAAACGTTTTCATGACTGGGAGTTACAGATAACGTTTTTTGTGATAGACGTTTTTCTACTTTATATGAACCCACATGGGTATAAGAGGGGTACACATGGCTTCATTTATGGGTTTATGAACCCACATGGCTAGGTTTTAGACCGCTCTGGTGCGGTTATTTTAGGCTGTGAGACATTGAGTGAGATGGGCAGGGCCTATTTTCGCGCCTCAGTTGCGCAGTTGTTTTTCCCAGACAAGAAGCAAGCTCCAACTCCAGTGGGCCTTTCAGAGCAGTATTGGGCCAAATCGAAGGTTTCATCCAATTTTACAGACCCCTGAGGGCAGGTAGGCGCCACAGCAGGGCTGTGGCGAGGTGCAGGGGGTGTTTTTTTATTTGAAATTAGCGTTTTATAGCACAGCGTTTTTTTGGTAAGGGTTAAGTATTCCTTTGCTTGTGGGGCAAACTTAGCTGTCAAGTTGGGATGCTTTTATCTAGAGCTGCAACAACTAATCGTCATAATCGATAATTGATTATGAAAATAGTTGTAAACGAATCTCATAATCGATTAATCGGTTTGCAATTAGTTGGTCTGTGCACAACACCAGCTGCTTCACTCCAATGAACTCCTGCATATGGTATTGTGTTTTATGGTTATGTCCTTATCCTAAAGGACATCTACAGACGTCTACTTTTCACTTTTTCAGGACAGTATAAGTTTACAACTACCCCTGGCTTATGTGCGACCCAGATATAATAGTCATCATTTGGATTGTTTATATTAAATCTGGTGATTTGGAACTATGCTTTTCATGATATAGTACCAAGCTTGTTGTTTACACCTTGCCCCTAGATTGATGGGAGTTATTTAAATTGATGTGCACTATTATCTGTTTGCACAATTATTAGCGTATTGCTTGCTATTTGATTATATGTACTTTATAAATAAATGTGTAAGGCTTTGTCCTGTTATTGATATACAGGCCTTAGCGCTTTTGATTTTGTTTTTTATTTTTTATTATATTTTTAATAAATTGTGATAATATGTACCAGATTCAACCTTTATAAGTATAGATATTTCCCCTAACCTTATAGCTGGTTATTTACCATTGCATATAGATATTCAAGATATTTTTAATGTTAGAATGAAGTCAAGGGTTACTTTATTGAGAGGCCTCTTGCCAAGGTAGAAAACACTTAGCATTGGTGAAGAGTTAACAAAGATAAATATCCCACTTTGGTGAAATTGGCAAAACTCTACTTATACACCTCAACAGCCTTTTCTCTGCTGCAGGAAATATAGCTGCAAACAGATAACCAGCTTTAACCAGAAGCATGTGGACATGTTGAGATTTTTGCATTTCAATGCAAAGTTTCTGAAAGAGTGAATAACAGAATGTTATTAACAGTGATAGTCTAACTCTTTCTAGTTCTACCTCTTTTCAAACAGTTTGTGGTTTTGTTTTGTTTAATTATAAAATTGTGCTCTGCTGCTTAAAAATTAAAGAAACAGTTGTGTTAATGTAAAGTTTTAGTTTGAAGTTTATATTTGTAACACTCAGTATGTGGATTTTGTTTAAAACATAGAAAATTATTATTGATTCTCTTTTTATCCAATTGCAGCCCTACTTTTATCATAAAATTGGCATAATTTTATTGTTTGAAAGCAGTTTTGGAAAAATTGTATGCTTTTTTTCTCTTAAAGGCGCAGTACCGTTTTTTTCAGATTGTTATTTTTTCACTAAATAAAGTGTTTTCAAGCCTGTTTGTAGACTAGCCTGTTTAACATGTCTGACATTGAGGAAAGCCAATGTTCCATGTGTTTAGAAGCCATTGTGGAACCCCCACTTAAAATGTGTCCCTCATGTACTTGAAAGGGCCTTGCATTGCAAAGAACATATTTTAGCTGATAAAAGTATGTCTCAGGATGATTCTCAGTCAGAAGAGAATCGGGTTATGCCATCTACCTCTCCCCAAGTGTCACAACCTTTAATGCCCGCTCAAGCGACGCCAAGTACTTCTAGTGCGTCTAATTCTTTCACCCTGCAAGATATGGCCGCAGTTATATCTACTACCCTCACAGAGGTATTATCTAAACTGCCTGGTTTGCAGGGGAAGCGCAGTAGGTCCGGTATTAGAGTAAATGCTGAGCCCTCTGATGCTTTATTGGCCATCTCTGATGTACCCTCACAATGTTCTGATTTGGGGGTGGGGGAATTGCTGTCTGAGGGAGAGCTTTCTGATTCAGGAAAGATGTTCCCTCAAACAGACTCGGATATGACGGCCTTTAAGTTTAAGCTTGAACACCTCCGCTTGTTGCTCAGGGAAGTTTTAGCGACTCTGGATGATTGTGACCCTATTGTAATTCCACCAGAGAAATTGTGTAAAATGGATAGATATATAGAGGTCCCTACTTACACTGTTTTTCCAGTCCCTAAGAGGATTTCGGACATTGTTACTAAGGAATGGGATAGACCAGGCATTCCGTTCTCTCCCCCTCCTACTTTTAAGAAAATGTTTCCCATATCTGACACCATTCGGGATTCGTGGCAGACGGTCCCTAAGGTGGAGTGAGCTATTTCTACCCTGGCTAAGCATACAACAATACCTATTGAGGACAGTTGTGCTTTCAAAGATCCTATGGATAAAAAATTAGAGGGTCTTCTATAGAAATTGTTTATTCATCAGGGTTTTCTTCTACAACCTATAGCGTGCATTGTTCCAGTTACTACTGCAGCGGCTTTTTGGTTTGAGGCTCTAGAGGAGTCTCTTAAGGTTGAGACCCCATTAGATGATATTTTAGATAGAATTAAGGCTCTCAAGCTAGCTAATTCTTTTATTACAGATGCCGCTTTTCAACTGGCTAAATTAGCTGCAAAGAATTCAGGATTTGCCATTTTAGCGCGTAGAGAGTTATGGCTTAAGTCCTGGTCTGCTGATGTGTCATCAAAATCTAAGCTGTTAGCTATTCCATTCAAAGGTAAGATTCTATTCGGGCCTGAACTGAAGGAGATAATTTCCGACATCACTGGAGGAAAAGGCCATGCCCATCCTCAGGATAAGACAAATAGAATGAGGGCCAAACAAAATAATTTTCGTTCCTTTCGAAACTTCAAAGGTGGTCCCTCTACCTCCTCCCCTGCCACAAAGCAGGAGGAGAATTTTACTCAGTCCAAATCAGTCTGGAGACCTAACCAGACCTGGAATAAAGTTAAACGGGCCAAGAAGCCAGCTGCTGCTACCAAGACAGCATGAAGGGGCAGCCCCTAATCCGGGACCGGATCTAGTAGGGGGCAGACTTTCTCTCTTCGCTCAGGCTTGGGCAAGAGATGTTAAGGATTCCTGGGCTTTAGAAATCGTGACCCAGGGGTATCATCTAGATTGCAAAGATTCTCCTCCAAGGGGGAGATTTCATCTTTCAAGGTTGTCTGTAAACCAGACAAAAAGAGAGGTGTTCTTACGCTGTGTAGAAGACCTATATACTATGGGTGTAATCTGCCCAGTTCCAAAAGCAGAACAGGGGCAGGGGTTTTACTCCAATCTGTTCGTGGTTCCCAAAAAAGAGGGAACTTTCAGACCGATTTTAGATCTCAAGATTCTAAACAAATTTCTCAGAGTCCCATCTTTCAAGATGGAGACCATTCGGACAATTTTACCAATGATCCAGTAGGGTCAATATATGACCACCATGGATTTGAAGGATGCGTATCTTCACATTCCTATCCACAAAGATCATCACCAGTTCCTCAGGTTCGCCTTCCTGGACAAGCATTATCAGTTTGTGGCCCTTCCTTTCAGGTTGGCCACAGCTCCCAGAATTTTCACAAAGGTGCTAGGGTACCTTCTGGCAGTTCTAAGGCCGCGGGGCATAGCAGTGGCGCCCTATCTGGACGATATCTTGATTCAGGCGTCAACTTACCATCTAGCCAAATCTCTCACGGACATCATGTTGGCTTTTCTAAGATCTCACGGGTGGAAGGTGAACATAAAGAAGAGTTCACTTGTCACTCTCACAAGAGTTCCATTCCTAGGAACTCTGATAGACTCGGTAGACATGAACATTTTTCTGATGGAGGTCAAAAAAATCAAAGATCTTAACCACCTGCCGAGCACTAAATTCCATTCCTCGGCCGTCAGTGGCTCAGTGTATGGAGGTAATTGGACTAATGGTAGCGACAATGGACATAGTTCCGTTTGCTCGCTTGCATCTCAGACCACTGCAACTGTGCATGCTCAGACAGTGGAATGGGGATTATGCAAATTTATCTCCTCAGATAAATCTGGATCAAGAGACCAGAGACTCTCTCTTCTTTGGTGGTTGTCACAGGATCATCTGACCCAGGGAATGTGTTTCCACAGGCCAGCATGGGTTATAGTGACAACGGACGCCAGCCTCTTGGGCTGGGGTGCAGTCTGGAATTCCCTGAAGGCGCAGGGTGTGTGGACTCAGGAGGAGGCTCTCCTTCCAATAAATATTCTAGAACTGAGAGCGATTTTCAACGCGCTTCAGGCGTGGCCTCAGCTGGCTTCGGCCAAATTCATAACATTCCAGTCGGACAATATCACGACTGTAGCATATATCCATCATCAAGGGGGAACAAAGAGTTCTCTAGCGATGATGAAGGTTTAAAAAATCATTCGATGGGCAGAGACTCACTCTTGCCATCTATCAGCAATCTATATCCCAGGAGTGGAAAACTGGGAAGCGGATTTTCATCCGGGGGAGTGGGAGCTCCATCCAGAGGTGTTTGCACAATTAATTCATCAATGGGGCACACCAGAATTGGATCTGATGGCATCTTGTCAGAATGCCAAATTTCCTTGTTACGGGTCCAGATCAAGGGATCCTCAAGCAGTACTGATAGATGCTCTAGCAGTACCGTGGTCGTTCAACCTGGCTTATGTGTTTCCTCCTTTTCCTCTCCTTCCTCGTCTGATTGCCAGAATCAAACGGGAGAGGGCTTCGGTAATTTTGATAGCACCTGCGTGGCCACGCAGGACTTGGTATACAGATCTGGTGGTAATGTCATCTCTGCCACCGTGGAAACTGCCACTGAGACAGGACCTTCTCATTCAGGGTCCGTTCCAACATCCAAATCTAGTTTCTCTGCGGCTGACTGCCTGGAGATTGAACGCTTGATTTTATCTAAGCGGGGATTCTCTGAGTCTGTTATTGATACCTTGATTCAGGCTCGAAAGCCTGTCACTAGGAAAATTTATCATAAGATATGGTGTAAATATCTTTATTGGTGCGAATCCAAGGGCTACTCATGGAGTAAGATCAGGATTCCTAGGATTTTGTCCTTTCTCCAAGAAGGATTGGAGAAGGGGTTATCAGCTAGTTCCTTAAAGGGACAGATTTCTACTTTGTCAATCTTACTGCACAAGCGTCTGGCTGATGTCCCAGACGTTCAGTCGTTTTGTCAGGCTTTGGTTAGAATTAAGCCTGTGTTTAAACCGGTTTCTCCGCCATGGAGTTTGAATTTAGTTATTAAAGTTCTTCAAGGGGTTCCGTTTGAACCTATGCATTCCATAGATATTAAACTGCTATCTTGGAAAGTTCTGTTTTTAGTTGCTATCTCTTCTGCTCAAAGAGTTTCTGAGCTATCTGCATTACAATGCGACTCGCCTTATCTTATATTCCATTCTGATAAGGTGGTTTTGCGTACCAAACCTGGATTCTTTCCTAAGGTTGTTTCTAATAAAAATATTAATCAGGAAATTGTTGGTACTTCTCTGTGTTCTAACCCTTCTTCTAAGAAGGAGCGTCTGTTACATAACTTGGACGTGGTTCGTGCCTTGCAGTTTTACTTGCAAGCGACCAAGGATTTCCGTCAAACATCTTCTCTGTTTGTTGTCTATTCTGGAAAGCGTAGAGGTCAAAAAGCTACGGCTACCTCTTTTTTCCTTTTGGCTGAAAAGCATCATCCGTTTGGCATACGAGACTGCTGGACAGCAGCCTCCTGAATGGATTACAGCTCATTCTACTAGAGCGGTGACTTCCACATGGGCTTTTAAAAACGATGCTTCTGTTGAACAGATTTGTAAGGCTGCGACATGGTCTTCCCTTCATACCTTTTCCAAATTTTCCAAATTTGATACTTTTGCTTCTTCGGAGGCTATTTTTGGGAGAAAAGTTCTTCAAGCAGTGGTGCCTTCTGTTTAGGTATCTGTCTTGTCCCTTCCGTTCATCCGTGTCCTGTAGCTTTGATATTGTATCCCACAAGTGAAGGATGAATCCGTGGACTTGTATCTTATAGAAGAAAAGTAAATTAATGCTTACCTGATAAATTGATTTCTTTTACGATACGACGAGTCCACGGCGTGCCCTGTCAATTTAAGACAGATTATATATTTTTTTTAATTTAAAACTTCAGTCACCTCTGCACCTTTTAGTTTCTCCTTTTTCTTCCTATACCTTTGGTCGAATGACTGGGGGGGTGGAGTCAAGGTAAGGAGCTATATAGACAGCTCTGCTGTGGTGCTCTTTGCCACTTCCTGTTAGCAGGAGGATAATATCCCACAAGTAAAGGATGAATCCGTGGACTCGTCGTATCATAGAAGAAATCAATTTATCAGGTAAGAATAAATTTACTTTTTCAGACCTGCTCTCTGTGCTCTTCTGAGCGGGTCTGTTTTTATCATAGAATGCATCTGGCCAGCTGTCCAGTCACAGCCCGGCCTGTCCGTGCCATTATACTCAGTGCAGCTCGCTCCTGCTCTGTCTGACAGCGGGAGCGAGCTGCACGGAGTATAGTGGCGCGGTCGGGCCGGGCTGTGACTAGACAGCTGGCCAGATGCGCTCTGTGATAAAAACAGACCCGCTCAGAAGAGCACAGAGAGCGGGTCTGAAAAACAGCCTTTTTTTTATAAAAATTCACAGGGAATATTAGGTTTTATAAAGCTGCTGCTAATTTAATGTTCTATAATTCTGCACTATGTGCAGAATTATATAACATTATTTTTTAGGTTTACTGGCCCTTTAAAGGGTTACTCAGATTCTCCTAGTGTATTAGGGGACACTATGGCAGTTAAGATGCAGGCACTGGGGCTGAATGCGACATGTGACTCATCTCCCGGCGGTCTCATATCTAATAATGGCCGACCGGGAGATTACATATTGAGATTTGAGCTGTTGGCAGAGAGCGAGCTCAATGTGATGGAGTTTCTCTGTTTAGTGTAACAAACTATCTAAGCAGCTGTATTAAACTGAAGCTGTTCATTCTATTCTTTTGCTCCCGGTGGCTGTACTTAAACAATGGTGACCGGGAGATCACATATTGAGATTTTTTATTTAGACTCAGATGTGCTGTTTGGCAGATAGCGAGCTCAGTGTGAAAACGGACTAAGCAGCTTTTTAAACTGAAGCTGTTCATTCTATTCTTTTGCTCCCGGTGGCTGTACTTGGTGACCGAGGGATGGCTATTGAAACGCCCACAAGAGGTGGGGCTTATAAATGGCGCCTCCTTCCTAACACTTCCGGTTATCTAAAGGAGTGGAGGAATTTAAGGCTATGATTTTGCGCTTAGCAGACAGCACCTCCTTCATAACACTTCCGGTTATCGGAAGGAACGGAGGAATTTATGTTTGAGTGCTTGTGCTTAAGGACAGCGCTACAGCCGAGTCAGGATTTGAGTAGAGAGACTGTCTGACACCTCAGCTGGGTCAAGCTGAGGTGTAGGTTTTTTTTTTGCAGTACTCAAGTTCCTCATGTACACATCATCCATTTCTGAGCTCATAAAAATAAAAAAAGTTGCTCTTTAACGTTTAAAGAGACAGTAACGTTTGTTACATGTGAATTTTTATTAACAAAAGGTTACGACTTTACTTAATTATTCTTCCATATGTGAGTCAGATTAATTAAGAAAGTGTCCATAAAATTTTATAAAACACATGCAGTGTCCTGCGGTTCCTCGCAAACTCAATCTGGAGTTACTGTGCAAGATATCGCTTCTTTAATGTCATGGTGATATCTGTTGCATTGTCTTACAATGGCTACCTTCAGTGTTATCTTCACTAGTGTGGTAGCATTTAAAAAAAAGCCACTTAATGTATTGTCTATTCCTATTGGATAGACACTCCCCTTAAAGTAGTCCAGGACTGGATAAGGGCCTTGAAGTTATCCAACTTCTTGTCTTCAGATGCTTGCCTTCAGGGGGAGTTAGGATTTCAGGCTTCCTATAATGGCCAGCAGAACGTTATGGTTAAGATCCTGGTCTAGGGATATCTCATCTAAGTCTAGAATTTTGGGGAGAGATAAATCGGAGTAATTCTATTTCCTTTCGACTTTTCAAGGAAAATCCTCCACTGTTCCCTCTTCCAAGCGGGAACAGTCCAAGCCTTCCTGGAGGACCCAATCAGTCTTGGAATAGGGGAATGCAATTCAAAAAGCATGCTATTGAATCAAGGGCAGCAAGAAGAACCTGCCTCCGATCCAGGAAAATCTTGTGGGAGGCAGGTTTTCCTTTTTTGTTCAAACTTAGTTTTGAGATTCAAACTTGAGTTTAAGTTCTTCCTCCCAAGGTTCTGTCTTCAAGATTTTCAGTAGACCAGTCAGAAAGAGAGGCGCTCTTACATTAGTAGGGAGCTTCTCCGACCTGGGAGGGATAGTTCCTCTTCTAAAGCAAACGAGATCTGGGTTTCTATGCTTTTCTGTTCATGATCCTGAGAGGGAACTGTCAGACTAATTTTATTCACTTATCAAGATGGAAGCTTTTTGTTCCATTCTTCCTTGGGCCAAAGAGGGTCAGTTCATGGCATATAGGATGTGTACCTTCATATTCCTATTCACTAGGATCATCACAAGTTTAAAGGGTTTGCTTTTCTAGTCAAAGACTTCCAGTTTGTGGTTCTTCCGTTCGGTCTTGCTACAGCTCCCAGAATTTTTCTCAAGGGTTTTGGGGTTGCTGTTGGTAGTGCTTTAGTTACGGAGCACTGCAGTGGCGCCCTATCGGGGCGACATCCTGCTTCATGCGCCATCCTTTCAACAAGCAAGATTCCTCATGTGGAAAAGAGCTGCTTAATTCTAAAGAGACTATCTTTCTTAGAATCATAGTTTTTCTGACAGAAGTCAGTAAATAAAGGATTTCGATTCTGGTCTAGTTCTGCAGTCTACTCCTTTGCCATCAGTGGCTCAGTGCATGGAGGTATCAGGCTGATGGTGGCCGCAATGGACATTAACCCGTTTGGTCGGGTTCACCTCATACCTCTGCAGTTAAACATGTTCAAACAATGTAACGTAGATTATGCGGACTTGTCTCCTCAAATATTACTGGAGCAGGAGACAAGGGTTCCTTCTATAGTGGCTGTCTCTCTGGCAGAGCTTAGTGGCTAGCACAGCTGTTTGGAATGCAGAAGCTTGGGTGTTCAAATCCACCTCCAGGTGCTGGTTCTTTGAAATTGTTTCTAGATCATCTTCTTTCGGGAAGTTTGGACTTAATCAGAGTCTGTTCTTCCTATAAATATTCTAGAGCTGAGAGCAATCTTCATTGCTTTTCTGGCCTGGCCCCAGCGAGACTCGTTCCAGTTTATCTGATTACAATTGGCCAATTACATCTATCATCTGGGAGGAACAAGGGGTTCCTTAGCAATGACAGAGATAACCAAAATAATTCAGTGGGGGAAATCCACTTTTGCTGTCTGTCGACGGTCCACATCCCAAGAGTGGTCATCTGGCAGGCTGACTTCTGAGCAGGCAGATTTTTCATCCGGGGGAGTGGTAACTCCATCCATAAGTATTATCCTGCCTGATTCTCAAATGGGGTCATATGAAATTGGATCTCAAGGCATCTTGGTAGAGTACCAGGTTTCCATGGTATGGGTCAAGGTCCAGGGACCTTTGGGCGGTACTGATAGATGCCCTGGCGGCACCTTGGACTTTCAGTCTAGCATACCTATTTCCACCATTTATTTTCTTCCTCGGGTCGTTAATCAAATCAGGCAGGAGAGGGCCTAGGTGATCTCTTTTGCTCCGGTTTGGCCTTGCAGGATTTGGTATGCAGATCCGGCGGACATGTCATCTCTTCCTCCCTGGAGTTTTCCATTGGGGAAGGACCTAATACAGGGGTCCTTCCTTCACCCAAATCTAGTTTCTCTGAAGCGGACTGTTTGGGGATTGAACGCTTAAATTTATCCAAGCAGGGTTTTCTGACTAGGTCATAGAGACCATGATTCAGGCTCATAAGCCTGTAACTAGAAAGTTTACCAAAAGTTATGGCATAAATATCTCTGAGTTTGAATCCAAGGGTTTCTCATGAAGTAGAGTTAGGATTCCTAGAATTTTGTCCTTTTCCAAGAGGGTTTGGAGAGATTATCGACAAGTTCCCTAAAGGGTTAAGTCTCTTCCTTATCAATTTTGTTACATAAACGTCTGACAGATTTTCCAGATGTACAATGATTTTATCAGGCCTGGGTCAGGATCAGGCCTGTGTTCAAACCAGTTACTCCGCTATGGAGTCTGAATTTGGTTCTTATGACTCTTCAAGGGGCTCCGTTTGAGTCTATGCATTCCTTAGATATTAAATTGTTATCTTGGAAAGTTTTATTCATTGTTGCTTTTTCTTCTGCTCGTAGAGTGTCAGAGCTCTCGGCATTGCAGTATTGAGTCTCCTTACCTTATTTTCCATTCAGATAAGGTAGTTTTTTTTTTTTTAAATCAACTGTTTTTATTGATTTTTCGAACAAGTGTACAGAGAATAATTTTGCACATTTATTTTACATCTCAGTTTTCATTGTGTCAGTAACAGAGACACAAGCTTAGTAAGTATGTTTACAGTAAAATATGTCAACATTCGTTCAACAGGTGTCAACACAGAGTTAAGAGTGTCCATAGTACGAATGAGCCATCTATCCCAGCACTCCCAAAGGAGCCACAGCCATACAAGGAAGTTTATAGTTCATCAGTACAGTTAACACAATGTTAAAAAGTACATTCAAATTTAAACCTTTTCTAAGGAAAGGCGATACAAATTTCACAAATCTAAAGGTAGCACACCAACCACGACACTTTAAAGTTAAGTTTTCTTTTGTTCCCAAATGTACATGATGTCTGCAATAAAATCTTGTTTACTCATGAAAGTGTAGTGTATTTGTTCCAATGATAAAATGTAATCCACTTCTCTTAACCACATAGAGAAATTAGGGGTCTGTTTGGCGTTCCAGAATCTAGGTATGAGGCGTTTAGCGCAGTTAAGTAGGCAACGGAATAGATGTTTACAATATTTGCAGGAGATAGGAGGAGTATCTTGTAACAGAACTATAGTAGGAGAGAGTGTGATATTAAACCCTAGGGTGACATTAATGCATTTAGAGATGTTTGACCAGTATGTCTGTATAAGAGGGCATGACCACCATATGTGTGACAGAGTTCCCGTTCCACCACAGTGTCTCCAGCAAAGAGAGGAGGAATTTGGAAAGATACTATGGAGTCGTTGTGGAGTTAGGTACCACCTGGATAATAGTTTGTAGTTCATTCTCAGCAAACACCAATGAAATGGACGACTTTTTAGTTTCCATAAAAATATGGTTCCATTGAGCCTCAGACAGAACCGTATCAAGTTCCCTCTCTCATTTAGGTATATTTGAGGGTCTCTTAGCTGGGAAGGAGCCTCTGAGTAATTTGTATATTATGGAGATGTGAGATCTAACCATGGAGGGGGTTGTGCACAGTGTTTCAAAAGAATTGAGGGGTCTGGTGAGGTCTTTAGTAACAGGACTATTCAGATAAGGTAATTTTACGTACTAAATTAGGATTTCTTCCAAAGGTTGTTTCTGATTGGAACATTAGTCAGGCGATTGTTGTTCCTCCTTTGTGTCCTAATCCTCCTCCTCAGAAAGAATGACTTCTGCATAATTTGGATGTGGTCCGTGCTTTAAAGTTTTACATGCAGGCGACTAAGGACTTTCGTCAGTCTTCTTCTTTGTTTGTGTTTTTCTCAGGAAAACGTAAGGGACAGAAAGCTACGGCTTCTTCTCTTTCTTTTTGTCTGAAGAGTATCATACGTTTTGCATATGAGACTGCTGGACAGCAGCCTCCTGAGAGAGTTACGGCTCATTCCACGAGGGCTGTTGCTTTCTCATGGGCATTCAAAAATGAAGCTTCTGTGGAACAGATTTGTAAGGCTGCAACTTGGTCCTCTCTTCACATTTTTTCAAAGTTCTACAAATTTGACACTTTTGCCTCGGCTGAGGCCGCTTTTGGGAGAAAGGTTCTTCAAGCAGTGGTGCCTTCCGTTTAGGTTCCCTGTCTTGTCCCTCCCGTATCATCTTTGTACTCTAGCTTGGGTATTGAATCCCATTAGTAATTTAGATGATCCGTGGACTTATAGTGTCATAAAGAAAAGAAAATTTATGCTTACCTGATAATTTTATTTCTTTTTTGACATGATGAGTCCACGGCCCGCCCTGTTCTTGTAAGACAGGTTGTTGGTTATTATAAACTTCAGACACCTCTGCACCTTGGTTTTTCCTTTCTATCCTTAACTTCGATTGAATGACTGGAGTGGCAGGGAAGGGAGGAGATATTTAACAGCTTTGCCGCCTCCTGCTGACCAGAAGGTGAATTTCCCATTAGTAATAAAGATGATCCATGGACTCATTGTGTCAAAAAACAAATACATTTATCAGGTAAGCATAAATTTTCATTTTGCTTTCCTATACCAATGTGCCTAACCTCTGTGTAAAAGGGTTAAATGCATAGGTTGTTAGCTCTGGAACGGCATTGTAGTGCTGGTTTATTGACTTTTTAAAAAGATCTTTCCTCTTTATAAAGATTTTTTTTTTTTTTTTTTACTCTCATCTAAGTAATAATTGTAATAATCCGTTATTTGTAGAGTGCCAAGAGATTCTGCAGCGCTATAAACAAACATATGTAAAGGTAGAATTTATAGAAGACAAATGGGTAGAGGGCAGTAAAAGGATTGGTACAGAGGTGCAGCATATGTGGAGCTACGTGTATCAGAAATCAGCTTGACAGAGGCATTCATTAGGGACTATAAAGGAGATAGACAACAGCTAGAGAGACCAGAGAGGATGAAGTTGCAATAGCCAAGGTTAGAAATGAGTGGATTTAAATCTTAGTTATGTCTTGTGTGAGGAAGTGACGAATGTTGGAAATGTTTTAATGATGAAAACAGCAGGAATTGGCCAAAGACTGGATGTTAGGAATGAATTAAAGATCTGTGTAAAGTTTGACCCCATGACATGAGGCATGCAGGATTGGGATAATAATGTTAGTCAGATGGAGTCGGATTTGGGTTTTGTAGCACTTCATTTGGAGCCAAATTATATGCTGCAACAGTAAAGTCTAATGATTACGTTATGACTGTACGGACAATCTGCACTAGGATTACCTGTATCGCACCCCACTAGAGCCACCAGAGCCGACGTGGGCTGAATGAGTAAGAAGAAATCCTGTTCCGCAGACCCACAACAACCAGGAAGTGTAGGCCGCTGATCCGGTGACGTCATCAAAAGCACGAGGAAGACGCTCAATCCGCCTATAGTGGACGGACGGGAGTCCGGGAGTGAGTACTGTGCGTAGAATGCGGGTAAGGCTGCGTTGGGCTGAGTGGGGTGTTGGAACTATCAGGTACTATGTGGGCTCCAAGTGGTTACCTTAAGGGCCGTGTTTGCCTATGAATTGCGCACGCACACAGAGCACGCTTGGAAGTTAAGTTGTTGTAAGAATCAACCTATGTAACAGCGTATTGCTTTTACTGGTTCATGGTGCTGACATTTTATAATCCGTATTATCCTAAACGAACAAGAATGGCTAACAGTACGGTTTATGCATAACATATTTATTATTTATTATTTTATACACTATAAGTTCATTTTTCGTCCATACAATTCTGCTCTTCACTTAGCCAAGCAAACCTACTTCTCTTCTCTCATATCTACTCTTTCCTCAAACCCTAAACGACTCTTCTCCACCTTAAACACTCTCCTCTACCCACCTGTTCCACCTCCCCATCTGTCTTTAGTGCTCAAGACCTGACAGACTCCTTTTTAAACAAAACACATACTATCCAAAGCAACATCCCAACACCAACCTGCAATATTCCAACAACAGGCCAGGTTACTCCCTCTGCCACTCTCTTCATCTTCCATCCAGCCACTGAGAATGAAGTCTCTTCCTTACTATCTTCCTCACGCCTCACTACCTGCCCACTCGACCCTATCCCTTTCCATCTAATACCATCCCTGTCTTCCACCCTCACTCCTGCTCTTACATCTTCAACCTATCTCACTCCTGGCTCATTCCCATCTTCTTTCAAACACGCAAAAGTCACTCCCATACTAAAAAAAAAACCCTCCCTCGACCCCAATTCTCCTGAAAGCTACCATCCCATATCACTACTTCCACTAACATCAAAACTCCTTGGAAAAACTAGTTTACAATCGCCTAACCCACTTCCTGTCCACCAACTCTTTGCTTGACCCCCTGCAATCTGGATTCTGCCTCAAACACTCAACTGAGACTGCCCTTACTAAGGTTACTAACGATCTTCTCTCTGCTAAAAATATTGGCCACTACTCTATACTCATCTTACTTGAACTCTCAGCTGCCTTTGACACAGTTGACCACCCCCTCCTCCTACACACCCTTAGCTCTTTTGGCCTCGGTGACACTGCTCTTTCCTGGATTCACTCCTATCTTTCTCACAGGTCTTTTTCTCTGTCATTTGCTGGCGGCGACTCCTCTCCTATGCCTCTGTCTGTTGGAGTACCTCAAGGATCTGTTCTGGGTCCTCTACTCTTCTCCATCTATACTTCTTCGCTGGGTAAACTTATCAACAGTTATGGCTTCAAATATCACCTCTATGCTGATGACACCCAGATCTACCTCTGCACCCCTGCTCTCTCTCCATCTGTCCTTTCTCATGCCAGTGACTGCTTATCTGGTATTTCTTTCATGTAATTGGCAAGAGTCCATGAGCTAGTGACGTATGGGATATACATTCCTACCAGGAGGGGCAAAGTTTCCCAAACCTCAAAATGCCTATAAATACACCCCTCACCACACCCACAAATCAGTTTTACAAACTTTGCCTCCTATGGAGGTGGTGAAGTAAGTTTGTGCTAGATTCTACGTTGATATGCGCTCCGCAGCAGGTTGGAGCCCGGTTTTCCTCTCAGCGTGCAGTGAATGTCAGAGGTATGTGAGGAGAGTATTGCCTATTTGAATGCAGTGATCTCCTTCTACGGGGTCTATTTCATAGGTTCTCTGTTATCGGTCGTAGAGATTCATCTCTTACCTCCCTTTTCAGATCGACGATATACTCTTATATATACCATTTCCTCTACTGATTCTCGTTTCAGTACTGGTTTGGCTTTCTACTACATGTAGATGAGTGTCCTGGGGTAAGTAAGTCTTATTTTCTGTGACACTCTAAGCTATGGTTGGGCACTTTTATATAAAGTTCTAAATATATGTATTCAAACATTTATTTGCCTTGACTCAGGATGTTCAACATTCCTTATTTCAGACAGTCAGTTTCATATTTGGGATAATGCATATGAATAAATAATTTTTTCTTACCTTAAAAATTTGACTTTTCCCTGTGGGCTGTTAGGCTCGCGGGGGCTGAAAATGCTTCATTTTATTGCGTCATTCTTGGCGCGGACTTTTTTGGCGCAAAAATATTTTTCTGTTTCCGGCGTCATACGTGTCGCCGGAAGTTGCGTCATTTTTGACGTTTTTTGTGCCAAAGGTGTCGGCGTTCCGGATGTGGCGTCATTTTGGCGCCAAAAGCATTTAGGCGCCAAATAATGTGGGCGTCTTTTTTGGCGCTTAAAAAATATGGGCGTCACTATTGTCTCCACATTATTTAAGTCTCATTCTTTTGTGTTTCTGGTTGCTAGAAGCTTGTTCTATGGCATTTTTTTCCCATTCCTGAAACTGTCATTTAAGGAATTTGATCAATTTTGCTTTATATGTTGTTTTTTCTATTACATATTGCAAGATGTCCCACGTTGAAGCTGAGTCAGAAGATACTTCTGGAATATCCCTGCCTGGTGCTGGAGCTACCAAAGCTAAGTGTATCTGCTGTAAACCTTTGGTATCTGTTCCTCCAGCTGTTGTTTGTACTGTTTGTCATGACAAACTTGCTAATGCAGATAATATTTCCTTTAGTACTGTTACATTACCTGTTGCTGTTCCGTCAACATCTAATACTCAGAGTGTTCCTGATAACATAAGAGATTTTGTTTCTAAATCCATTAAGAAGGCTATGTCTGTTATTCCTCCTTCTAGTAAACGTAAAAAGTCTTTTAAAACTTCTCATTTTTCAGATGAATTTTTAAATGAACATCATCATTCTGATACTGATATTGTTTCTTCTGATTCAGAGGATTCTGTCTCAGAGGTTGATGCTGATAAATCTTCATATTTATTTAAAATGGAATTTATTCGTTCTTTATTTAAAGAAGTCCTAATTGCATTAGAAATTGAGGATTCTAGTCCTCTTGATACTAAATCTAAACGTTTAGATAAGGTTTTTAAATCTCCTGTAGTTATTCCAGAAGTTTTTCCTGTCCCTGGTGCTATTTCTGAAGTAATTTCCAGGGAATGGAATAATTTGGGTAATTCATTTACTCCTTCTAAACGTTTTAAGCAATTATATCCTGTGCCATCTGACAGATTAGAATTTTGGGACAAAATCCCTAAGGTTGATGGGGCTGTCTCTACTCTTGCTAAGCGTACTACTATTCCTACGGCAGATGGTACTTCCTTTAAGGATCCTTTAGATAGGAAAATTGAATCCTTTCTAAGAAAAGCTTACTTGTGTTCAGGTAATCTTCTTAGACCTGCTATATATTTAGTGGATGTTGCTGCAGCTTCAACCTTTTGGTTAGAAGCTTTAGCGCAACAAGTAACAGATCATAATTCTCATAGCATTATTATTCTTCTACAACATGCTAATAATTTTATTTGTGATGCCATCTTTGATATCATTAGAGTTGATGTCAGGTATATGTCTCTAGCTATTTTAGCTAGAAGAGCTTTATGGCTTAAAACTTGGAATGCTGATATGTCTTCTAAGTCTACTCTGCTTTCCCTTTCTTTCCAGGGTAATAAATTATTTGGTTCTCAGTTGGATTCTATTATCTCAACTGTTACTGGAGGGAAAGGAACTTTTTTACCACAGGATAAAAAATCTAAAGGTAAATTTAGGTCTATTAATCGTTTTCGTTCCTTTCGTCACAACAAGGAACAAAAGTTTGGAAACCATCTCCAGTCTGGAATAAATCCAAGCCTTTTAGAAAACCAAAGCCAGCTCCCAAGTCCACATGAAGGTGCGGCCCTCATTCCAGCTCAGGTGGTAGGGGGCAGATTACGTTTTTTCAAAGAAATTTGGTTCAATTCCGTTCACAATCTCTGGATTCAGAACATTGTTTCAGAAGGGTACAGAATTGGCTTCAAGATAAGGCCTCCTGCAAAGAGATTTTTTCTTTCTGTGTCCCAGTAAACCTAGCGAAGGCTCAAGCATTTCTGAAATGTGTTTCAGATCTAGAGTTGGCTGGAGTAATTATGCCAGTTCCAGTTCTGGAACAGGGGCTGGGGTTTTATTCAAATCTCTTCATTGTACCAAAGAAGGAGAATTCCTTCAGACCAGTTCTGGATCTAAAAATATTGAATAGTTATGTAAGGATACCAACATTCAAAATTGTAACTATAAGGACTATCCTGCCTTTTGTTCAGCAAGAGCATTATATGTCCACAATAGATTTACAGGATGCATATCTGCATATTCCGATTCATCCAGATCACTATCAGTTTCTGAGATTCTCTTTCCTAGACAAGCATTACCAGTTTGTGGCTCTACCGTTTGGCCTAGCTACAGCTCCAAGAATTTTTACAAAGGTTCTTGGTGCCCTTCTGTCTGTAATCAGAGAACAGGGTATTGTGGTATTTCCTTATTTGGACGATATCTTGGTACTTGCTCAGTCTTCACATTTAGCAGAATCTCATATGAATCGACTTGTGTTGTTTCTTCAAGATCATGGTTGGAGGATCAATTTACCAAAAAGTTCATTGATTCCTCAGACAAGGGTAACCTTTTTAGGTTTCCAGATAGATTCAGTGTCCATGACTCTGTCTTTGACAGCCAAGAGACGTCTAAAGTTGATATCAGCTTGTTGAAACCTTCAGTCACAATCATTCCCTTCGGTAGCTTTATGCATGGAAATTCTAGGTCTTATGACTGCAGCATCGGACGTGATCCCCTTTGCTCGTTTTCACATGCGACCTCTTCAGCTCTGTATGCTGAACCAGTGGTGCAGGGATTACACAAAGATATCTCAATTAATATCTTTAAAACCGATTGTACGACACTCTCTGACGTGGTGGACAGATCACCATCGTTTAGTTCAGGGGGCTTCTTTTGTTCTTCCGACCTGGACTGTAATTTCAACAGATGCAAGTCTGACAGGTTGGGGAGCTGTTTGGGGGTCTCTGACAGCACAAGGGGTTTGGGAATCTCAGGAGGTGAGATTACCGATCAATATTTTGGAACTCCGTGCAATTTTCAGAGCTCTTCAGTCTTGGCCTCTTCTAAAGAGAGAATCGTTCATTTGTTTTCAGACAGACAATGTCACAACTGTGGCATACATCAATCATCAAGGAGGGACTCACAGTCCTCTGGCTATGAAAGAAGTATCTCGAATTCTGGTATGGGCGGAATCCAGCTCATGTCTAGTTTCTGCGGTTCATATCCCAGGTATAGACAATTGGGAAGCGGATTATCTCAGCCGCCAAACATTACATCCCGGCGAATGGTCTCTTCACCCAGAGGTATTTCTTCAGATTGTTCAAATGTGGGGTCTTCCAGAAATAGATCTGATGGCTTCTCATCTTAACAAGAAACTTCCCAGGTATCTGTCCAGATCAAGGGATCCTCAAGCAGAAGCAGTGGATGCGTTGTCACTTCTTTGGAAGTATCATCCTGCCTATATCTTTCCGCCTCTAGTTCTTCTTCCAAGAGTAATCTCCAAGATTCTGAAGGAATGCTCGTTTGTTCTGCGTTTGGCTCCAGCATGGCCTCACAGGTTTTGGTATGCGGATCTTGTCTGGATGGCCTCTTGCCAACTGTGGACTCTTCCGTTAAGACCAGACCTTCTGTCACAAGGTCCTTTTTTCCATCAGGATCTCAAATCCTTAAATTTAAAGGTATGGAGATTTAACGCTTGATTCTTAGTCAAAGAGGTTTCTCTGACTCTGTGATTAATACTATGTTACAGGCTCGTAAATCCGTATCTAGGGAGATATATTATAGAGTCTGGAAGACTTATATTTCTTGGTGTCTTTCTCATAATTTTTCCTGGCATTCTTTTAGAATTCCGAGAATTTTACAGTTTCTTCAGGATGGTTTGGATAAAGGTTTGTCTGCAAGTTCCTTGAAAGGACAAATCTCTGCTCTTTCTGTTCTTTTTCACAGAAAGATTGCTAATCTTCCTGATATTCATTGTTTTGTACAAGCTTTGGTTCGTATAAAACCTGTTATTAAGTCAATTTCTCCTCCTTGGAGTTTGAATTTGGTTCTGGGGGCTCTTCAAGCTCCTCCGTTTGAACCTATGCATTCTTTGGACATTAAATTACTTTCTTGGAAAGTTTTGTTCCTTTTGGCCATCTCTTCTGCCAGAAGAGTTTCTGAATTATCTGCTCTTTCTTGTGAGTCTCCTTTTCTGATTTTTCATCAGGATAAGGCGGTGTTGCGAACTTCTTTTAAATTTTTACCTAAGGTTGTGAATTCTAACAACATTAGTAGAGAAATTGTAGTTCCTTCATTATGTCCTAATCCTAAGAATTCTAAGGAGAAATCATTGCATTCTTTGGATGTAGTTAGAGCTTTGAAATATTATGTTGAAGCTACTAAGAATTTCCGAAAGACTTCTAGTCTATTTGTTATCTTTTCCGGTTCTAGAAAAGGTCAGAAGGCTTCTGCCATTTCTTTGGCATCTTGGTTGAAATCTTTAATTCATCATGCTTATGTCGAGTCGGGTAAAACTCCGCCTCAAAGGATTACAGCTCATTCTACTAGGTCAGTTTCTACTTCCTGGGCATTTAGGAATGAAACTTCGGTTGATCAGATTTGCAAAGCAGCAACTTGGTCTTCTTTGCATACTTTTACTAAATTCTACCATTTTGATGTGTTTTCTTCTTCTGAAGCTGTTTTTGGTAGAAAAGTACTTCAGGCAGCTGTTTCAGTTTGAATCTTCTGCTTATAATTTAAACTTTATTTTGGGTGTGGATTATTTTTCAGCGGAATTGGCTGTCTTTATTTTATCCCTCCCTCTCTAGTGACTCTTGCGTGGAAAGATTCACATCTTGGGTAGTCATTATCCCATACGTCACTAGCTCATGGACTCTTGCTAATTACATGAAAGAAAACCTAATGTATGTAAGAACTTACCTGATAAATTCATTTCTTTCATATTAGCAAGAGTCCATGAGGCCCACCCTTTTTTGTGGTGGTTATGATTTTTTTGTATAAAGCACAATTATTCCAATTCCTTATTTTTTATGCTTTCGCACTTTTTTCTTATCACCCCACTTCTTGGCTATTCGTTAAACTGATTTGTGGGTGTGGTGAGGGGTGTATTTATAGGCATTTTGAGGTTTGGGAAACTTTGCCCCTCCTGGTAGGAATGTATATCCCATACGTCACTAGCTCATGGACTCTTGCTAATATGAAAGAAATTAATTTATCAGGTAAGTTCTTACATAAATTATGTTTTCTTCCTGGATGGCCTCTCACCACCTAAAGATTAACATGTCCAAGACTGAGCTCCTTCTTATCCCCCCCTCAAGCTCTTTGCCGACTTCTGACTTCTCTATCCCTGTTGACTTCATCACCATTTCCCCATCGCTCCAAGTCCGCTGCTTCGGAATTACACTTGACTCAAATCTATCCTTCATCCCCCATATTCAATCGCTTTCTACATCCTGCCACAACCATCGCGGCAATCTTTCCAAGATTCGCCCTTTTCTGAGCGCTGACACCACAAAGCAAATAATCCACTCCCTTGTTTTTTCTCGACTTGACTACTGCAATAACCTACTCGCTGGCCTTCCTCTTTCCCGCCTCACTCCTCTTCAATCCATCCTCAATGCCTTGGCCAGGCTGATCCACCTTTCCCGTCGCTCTGTATCTGCTGCACCTCTCTGCAAGTCCCTTCATTGGCTCCCCATTCACAGCAGAATTAAATTCAAAATTCTCACCCTTACATACAAAGCTCTCACCAACGCCGCTCCCCTCTACCTATCCTCTCTAATACACAAGTATACTCCAGTCCGCCCACTAAGATCCAACAATGACCTGCTCCTTGCATCCATGACTATCACCTCCTCTCATGCTAGACTGCAGGACTTCTTTCGTGCAGCACCTACCCTCTGGAACACTCTTCCTCGTGCTGTCAGGCTTTGTCCTAATCTTTCTTCCTATAAATGTTCCCTGAAGACTTTTCTTTTCAGAGAAGCCTACCACCCAACTAAATAATAAATTAATTTCACTTACCTAACATTTCCCTCCTCTAACTCTGCATTAACATCTTTCTCAATCTTGCAGTCCTCACCTCCTGTTTCTCAACCTCTTACCCTTCTAGATTGTAAGTTCCCACGGGAATAGGGCCCTCAACCCCTCCTGTATGTGTTTGTAAATTTTGTCCTGTCTCTTAAAAGTCTTGTATTTTTATTTATATGAATTGTATCCATGGACAGCGCTTCGCAATATGTTACTGCTAGCTTGATAAGAAAAACACACGCTAGCACACTGAGAGGAAACCATTACGTGACCCACTCAGGAAGAAATAAAGACAGTTATGTAGGATACAGAGTACGCACAGATGTTGCAGGGTCTCTGGAAAGTCTCTTGGAAGTATAAACAGAGAACTGGGTTGAGACTCAGAAAAATGCAGATAATGTCCCTTTAAGTAGATTTGAAGGATTAGGCAATACAGTAGTCAGACAAAGCAATGGTCAATGTCACTTTAAGTAGGTTTGTAGGATTAGACGGCAGAGTGGTCAGACAAGCAATGGTCAACGTCCCTTTAAGCAGGTTTGTAGGATTAGGCAGCAGAGTGGTCAAACAAGCAATGATCAATGTCCCTTTAAGCAGGCTTGTAGTATTAGGCAGCAGAATGGTCAAACAAGCAAGGGGTCAAAATCCATCTGACAGGTTTAGGAATCAGGCAATAGAGTAGTCAGGCAAGCAAGGGGTCAATATCCAGCAGACAGGTTTAGGAATCAAGCAATAGAGTAGTCAGGCAAGCAAGGGCTCAATATCCAGCAGACAGGTTTAGAAATAGCAGGTACTCACAGAGCCACAATCAGGAACGAAGACTGACAAACGGGCCCCGAGGAAAAACTCCTGCCGGCATTTAAAGCCAGAGACGAGAGGAGGCGTGATGAGGAAGGAGGCGTGTCTGGAAGACAGCGTCACGTTACTAGGCAACGTGACGTGGCCAGAGCACAGAGGAGCCGCAGCGACACGGTGATGAACAGATCTTGAAAAATGTATAATTATAATGTATAATAATAATCAAGGTGGTGATTTGTTATATCCGGAAAGCACTTAAGGCAGTCATTGGAGGTGTCTAATGAGACTTTTCCTTTTCTTTTTTATTTGTAATGATGTTAATATCAACAGTTATATAAAGTTGGGGGGGGGTTAAAGATTTTGGATGATGGGGGGGAAAAATAAGGAGCTCATTTCTGGAGAGTTTTAGGTAAAGGTAGTGAGAGAACATCCAGGATGAATTATTAGAAAGACTGTTAGTGGAACGAGTTAGCAAGGAAGGGGTAGGTCTGGTGCAGAAAATGCAGCATGTCTGCTGAAAGAACAGGAATCAAACAGGGACTGTTGGTGCTTTAGCTTTTCAGTGCTGCTCCACATCAGGCTTTTCTCTTCAAACAGTGCTGTGGTCTGGCAGCACTGTGTACATTAAATACAGAGCAACTCTGCCAAGCAAATTGATGGATGATTGGCTCTCAGGGATTTTATTAAATGTAAGATGTTCTTGCGCGCAATGCACCTTTTTTATTACTTTATTTTTAGCTCATAGTTATGTGATGACAGATCAAGAGTAAAGGAAACAAATTTATTCAAGAGACATTTTAAAAACATTTTTTTTCTTCTCTGCAGCGAATTTGTAATGCAATATTCAACTGCTGCAATATGGGCAATTCCATGAAAACATGGACATGGGGCCTAAAATTTTAAAATTAACACAGATACCAGATTTGGCTTTGTCAGTTGAGGTGCTACATGGGACTTGAAACTATTAGGTTTCACTCGGATGAAAAAAAGATAAATGAGCAGGCTTTTACTTATTTGCATATAATGAAGGTGATTCAGTTACCAAAAAAGATACAAAAATTGTATTACTCCTAATTAAGTAATTAAAGCAAAAGGTGGTTCAACAAAATACTGACACAAGGGAGTGATCCTTTTTCCAACTCATTGATTCTGTTTTTGAATTGTCTATATTTTTGACCGACATGTTGGTGTTGTATCTTTCACTTGGATGTTATAAACTGTGTCTTTATTTCAGGTTGCAAAGCAACAAAATGTGATTAATTTCAAGGGGGGTGATTCTTTTCAATACCCACTGTATGTACCATAAAATTCAGGTTTGTATTAAAGTTCCTCAATGCAAGCTCAATACCAAAAGGAGGTGGTTCTAAGATATTTTTCCACCTTATAATTTGTGGCTGTGGAGTCATCCATTTGCTGGTAACGGAATAGTCACATTACTCTAAGTTCCCATTTTCAATGTTTAATTATTTTTTTCATTTGTTGCCTCCCTGATGAGGATGTTTATTGAACAGGAAGTGCAAAACATTTACACAGATCTGATCAACTGATTCCAAAGTCCCTTGGTAAATTGATTATTACAGACTGTGTGGTTGATGGAAAGGCTGTGGATGATGGGATTTGTAGCACATTCAAAAGATCTTTATGCCTTGGTACAAATGAATAGTGCTAAAGATTTTAATCGTTACCACCAAATGTTCAGAATATTAAAATCTTGTTCGTCAGTAAATAGCAGATTGATGAAAACTGTGGCATGTTAAAGGAAAACGGGGAAGTAGTATCTTCTTTGCCGCAAAAACATCAAACGTATTATGTTAAGCCAATGGGTAGAGGAATTGTAGAATACAAGCCATATCCCTCAAGCCGGATAAGAAAATACATAAATTTATGGACATGCACAATGAACCTTTTGGATGTTACAACAGAAAAAAACCAGAATAATAATCTTGGTGATTTTATTTTTATTGAATATGCAGGCAAACGGTGTGTAAAGAAGTTTGTAGCTCTGGTACTTGCTGTCGATTAATTAAAACTTGAAGTTTTGTCCCTTAGGAAGCAAAATTCTGCAGGAAGTACATTTATTTTTTCACCAAGAAAGGACAGATATTATGAAGATAAAACACAAGTGCTGAAGTTATTGTAGAACCTCAATATTGATAAGACAGCGTTATTATTTTAATTGTCCTATTCCAGAAGCTGAATAAATCTACATATCAAGAATGAATGTCTGATTGATTACTACATTTCTTATTTTGAATTTGTTTGTATTACTTTAGAGTCCTTATTATCTTAATTCATATTATATGTTAAAGCAAAAGTTTCTTTTTAAAATGATCCAAGTCTATGTTTATAAATGTTTATAAATTTGTTCTATAAGACACTGTAAAACAGAAATTTTAATCTGCCAATTTATAATAAATATTACTCTTCAATTACAATTCCCTGATATTGACTGGGTATTTCCATTACTTTATAAAAAAAAATAGGTACAGGGTTAAACAAGCTGTCAACTTTTGCCAAATTTATGTTCAAGAATCTCCCAAATGTCACCATCATATAATAAAATTATTAAAATCTAGAGGTAATTCTGTAAGTTGCATTTATTGATTTTATATTAACACTTGAAATACGTAGGAGCCGATTTAACAACTGTCGGACGGACATGATCCGCCGTAGTGGATCATGTCTGCCTGACATCGATAAATGCCCACAGCATATACTGTCGGCATTTATCATTGTGCAATACTTTCTTGGGAAATGCTTGTGCAATACCGACCCCTGCACATTTGCGGCCAATCGCCCGCTAGTAGGGGGTGTCAATAATCCCGATCATATCCAATCGGGATTATTGCTATCCGCCACCTCGGAGGTGGTGGATGAGTTAAGGAGCAGCGGTCTTATGACCGCTGCTTTTTAACTCTTGTTTCCAGCAATCTGGAAACTACCAGGGTAGATAGCAGCATCCGCTGCTTCGTAAATCTACCCCCATGTCTCATGACTGGTGATTCTGTTACCAGTTTTCAAAGGGGATCATCTTACGAAGGATAACTCATACTTAATAATATTTACATTGTTTTGATAGTATTTTAGATGGGCTTCATTGTGAGCTATTGGATTATGATGATTTATTGACAATAGTGTTGGAAATAGTGTAATGAAATGTAGTTTTTAACTGTAAAAAGGTGATTCCGTTACTCATTTTTGGTTAGAAGAAGTGTAGAGATAAGAGAGAAGTAATGCTGCTAAGGTTAAGAGGTTAAAGTGATGGTAAACTTTAAATAGTCAAATGCCATAAATGTAATCTTTGCCATTAAAAGTATGTGTACCTTCTTTTTGTTTTTAATCCATCCGTGAAAGGGTTAAATTAGTTCATATAATAACGCTTCTAATACAATGTTATGCCGGTCCACATGGGTGAACCTCTTCTTCTTTTTTTTATTTTTTGAAAAACCCAGTGAACATCCAATCAACGTGTGTCATTTGACGATTTTGAAGTCCAGGCCCTTTAAAATCCTTAGAAAGCCTATGTAGAGAGTGGGTGAGACCGCTCTATATACATCACAGCCCAGATAAAAGATTAAATGAAGGGGCGTAGGAACAGACAATACCAATTAGGATTATAAATCTTTTATTATAAAACATATGTATACACTTTTAAAAAAAAAAGTGGTTTTACTTGCAAACTAATATTTTTTTTTAATGGCAACATTCTTATAGGCTGAAGTTTACCATCACTTTAAGAGCAAGTTCAACATGAGCTTTTAGTGACGAAAATAAGCTGAACAGTAAAACTTTCTCCAATGTCGCGGTAACTGAAATAATGAGCGTTTGAGACTCTGCAAGAGGCACCTACAGTATATAACATTTACCTGATTTTTAGTGTTGTAGAAGAAAATGAGGATTGTATGTATGTATCAACCGTGAGGGTCTCAAGGCACTGCTCAATTTATCAACCTCAGAAGGATGAAAGGCTGAGTGGACCTCACCGGGGATCGAACCTGCAACCCTTGAGTTGCTACAGAGCTCAGCCACAGTGCCTTAGCATGCTGAGCTATCTGTCTGTCATTCAGAAGAAGGGCTTCCCCTCCAAAGTGCTTCAAAATAAGGGTTTCAAGGCTTTCTAGCTGCTACATAGGGAGAAAAGGTCTATGCCACAGGTTTTCAAACCTGTTCTCAGACCTCCCTAACAGGCCATTGTTTGAGGATATTTGAACGGGCGCACAGGTGAAATAATCAGCTGATTAGTAAACATGGTTATTTTACCCAATCTTGTCATGCATGATACACTAAGGAGGAGTACCTGGTTGATACCTGGATCAGCTACCCAGCAGAGGTGGTATTGTGTTCTCAGCTTTGCCAGGTTAAAGCTGAACTATTCTTTGTGTGGAATCTGTGTTTAAGGAATGTTGTTGTCTTAAGACCCCCCTCGTCCCCCCTCCTCCAGGTGCATGGTATTTCCTTATACTGTGAGTTAAGATAGGCTATGAATGGTTGAATTTTCGTAAATTATCACAAGGGTGGTGTCCTTGACAAGACAAAGAAGAAACTGGGTTATAACTTAATGTTTCAGAGAAAGTAGGCAGAACTTGCCTGGGACCAGAAGCTCAGTGAGTTCTCCACATATCTACAGGAATTTTGTAATCTGTTTAACGATTAGATATTGTGTTTGTTTATTCTGTCCTATTTTATTTTAAAGAACGATATCTTTGCACGTATCTTGTTATTGAGAATGTTTTTTATAATTTGGCACTGTGTAAACTGGTATTGGTATTTTTGTTATTAAACATATAGTGTTGTGGGCCGCAACAGAAGCGATACCCCTTCCCCTTACTTTATTTCATATGCCAACGTTTCTGTCAGGTGATGCACTCTTACCATGTTGATGACCTAATAGTCACCTAGTTATTCTTCTCCGTCTAATGAGACGTCACTTGATAAACATGGGATGAGACAGAGGCTCCATTAGAGCCCCCTGCCAAATCCCCCCCCCCCAGCAATTTAATTGCTGCGGCAGGTTATAATTATTTCTATGGTAACCATATGCGTCTTAGAGACACAGGTGACTTCTTAATTTGAAAGGGCTAGTCTTTTTCAACCCTTGTTCCTCTAAGTTGTGTGGAGAGATAAATGAACTCCAAAAAATCCTCCCATTCACGACACTACCAATGAAAAAACTGTCTCTGTCCCTGGACATTTCCTCTCTTTGGGCCTAGTTCCTCCTTATTTTCAAATACCCCAGTGAACAGAACTGCTATGTGGAAGAGAATGACACAATGGCACAGTGTTGTTCTCTACATTCCCTGCTCTGTTTGCTTTTTATGAGCCATAGATTAACTATTTTATGAAAATCTGTTTATTTTCTTATTTTTTTGTATATATGTATGAAAGTAATTACTACTTGTTTACAGTGTTCTCATTTTGCTTGCATTGTATTTGTAGTAATGTTATATTTATGGGGAAAAGTTGCATTTTCTGTCTCAACATTGTTAAATCATTTATGCTATATAATGAATTATGCCAAAGCTTTCATTTCTAGAACAATTTTCTAATTTGTGTAATGAATAGCTTTCTGTTTACTACAGTAAAGGACCTACCTCTGCCAAAATTTCTGGTGTCAAAGAACGAGTTAGACTCAAGACATCCACACAATGTAGAAGGAGAAAACTCTGCCTCTCACTCAGCAGTTATCCCTCCTCCACCTGGAAGAGTACAAACCAAAAAAGGCTCTGTTAGCCATGATGTTACTCCGGCACGTGTTCCAGCAGAGCAACAGGTAACAAAGCTATGCACATGCAATAAATTCAGAACTATTAAATGTAGTTTTTAACATCCAGACATTTACATGTTGTTTCATGAAGGTAGTTGGATAATGTTCTTTCATAGAAACAGAAGCAGTGAATTAAGATGGGGGGTTTGCTATCTCCAGTATTCAGACCTATTAACAGGCTAGATTTTACAATTCTCTTTGATTGGAGCTGTTTAGCAGCTAATATAGTGCTGTACATCCGGAATATGTAGCTTTTAAAAGGGTTGCTTAGGACTGGATTTTAGAAACCCTGTTTTAAAGAAATATTCAAATGTTTCCAGCTAATGATGGCAGCTAATACAAAATTTTACAAATGTTATCATGATTCTGATTTTTTTTTTCCATAGACAGGCTCCTCTGTATATGATTATAGTGGATTGCATGAGTATTCATCCCTTGATAATGTACATTTTTGTTATATTATAATCTGGAATAAAAAATGGGGGGTCTCCATCAAGATTCTAAAAACATTGTTACACAATATTGATAATGGAAAAAATCTGCCTTTCCCAGTTTATGCCTGTTCTTATGGAGTGATGTGAATAGTAGGATAGTTATTTAAAAAGACAATAAACACTTTGAGATTGCAATATAACATGCTTAATTATGCGATGCATTTTCATTAGTTATTTTCCTGTAATTTAAGTCTACGCATGTAAAATTTAGCCTGGTGTGGTTGGAACCATAATGCTTTGTGGCTAGAGGACAGGTTATTACGCATTGTCAGGGATACAAGCAAGATCTGAGTACCAGGCCTTAGGAGAAGAGGAGGCGCTCAGATGACGGTTCAGATGTTGGAAAATGAAATGTGGCACATTGTACAGGCTTCTTTCCTGGCTCCCCTAAAGGTGCATGGAGGAAGTGGGCTGGCTGTAAGCGCAATGCTGGCAGCAGCTAACAGAGAGGTCAGGACATGGAGGGGTGGATAAGGGGTCCTTGCAGCCAGGATTATTCTCCTCAAATGAGATTTGCAGGCATTGTGTTCTGCTGGAGTTTTGCTGCTGCACAGGGAGTGCAAGCAGGATAGAGGGGTAGAAGGAGCTTGCTGAAGGTAACACACCGGGAGATGTACTAAGGGTCAAGGATAGCAGTGGGGTTGTGTTTAAAAAGTCCTGTCTGCTCGCATTAGTCTTGCATTTATCAGAGTAACATTATTTAGAGATATAGTGAATGTGTGTGTGATGTATGTATGTATGTATGTGTGTGTATATAATATATATATATATATATATATATATATATATATATATATATATATATATATATATGTGTGTATGTGTATGTAAAAAAAACAAAAAACAAAAGAACATCAAGATTATATTTAAACACACAATTTGTAAGTAAGCTCACAATGTTCAAATTAATATCATGATTTTAACAATCAGATTAAAAATGTCTCGACTTTTCAAACATTTGAATTTTTTTAAAACAACAAAACAAAAATGGTTGTGTTTTATTATGGCGTAAAAATTTTAAAAGATGACATAACAAAATATACATATCCCATGGATGCCTGAACAATACATGGCTCCTCAATTTGTGAGTTGGCTCATAGATTTTGAAAATATTTGTCAAGCACTGCATAAGTTTTTTTCTTCTTCTTCATGTAATTGGCAAGAGTCCATGAGCTAGTGACGTATGGGATATACAATCCTACCAGGATGGGCAAAGTTTCCCAAACCTCAGAATGCCTATAAACACACCCCTCACCACACCCACAATTCTGTTTTACAAACTTTGCCTCCTATGGAGGTGGTGAAGTAAGTTTTTGTGCTTGATTTTTATAATTTATTCTGTGATAAGCGCTTCTAAGCATTCTGAAGCCCAATTCCTCTCAGAGTACAGTGTTTGTCAGAGGGATGTGAAGAGAGTATCGCCTATTTGATTTGATGGTTTTCCTTGCGGGAAATCTTTTCAAGGGTTCTCTTATCGGTCGTAGGGATTAATCTCCTACCTTAATTTTTAGATCGACGATGTACTCTTATATACCATTACTTCTACTCTTGCTAAACGTACTACTATTCCTATGGAAGATAGTACTTCTTTTAAGGATCCTTTAGATAGGAAGATTGAATCTTATCTAAGGAAAGCTTATTTACATTCTGGCTATATGCTCAGACCTGCCATTTCTATGGCTGATGTTGCAACTGCATCAACTTTTTGGTTGGATAGCTTAGCACAACAGGAAAAAGACTCAGATTTGCATAGCATTGTTCGTTTGCTTCAACATGCTAATCATTTTATCTGTGATGTTATTTTTGATATCATCAAGATTAATGTTAAATCTATGTCTTTGGCTATTTTAGCTAGAGGAGCTTTAAGGCTCAAATCATGGAATGCTGACATGGTATCTAAATCTAGGTTACTATCTCTATCATTCCAGGGTAATAATTTGTTTGGTTCTCAGTTGGATTCTATTATTTTCCACTATTACTGAGGGGAAGGGAGTTTTTTTGCCTCAAGATAAAGTCTAAAGCTTCTAATCGTTTTCGTTCCTTTTGTCAGAATAGAGAAAACCACTCCTCCTAAAGACTCTGGCTCCAATTGGAAGCCATCCTCGAGTTGGAATAAATCAACGCCTTACAAGAAACCAAAGCCAGCCCCCAAGACTGCATGAAGGTGTGGCCCTCGAACCAGTTCTGCTGGTGGGGGGGCATATTGAAACTATCTCAAGACGTTTGGGCAGGTTTCATTCAGAATCATTGGATTCCGAATATTGTCTCTCAGGGGTATTGAATAAGTTTCAGAATAAGACCTCCTGTGAGAAGATTTTTTCTCTCTCTCACGTTCCAACAAATCATGTGAAAGCTCAGGCTTTTCTAAAGTGTGTTTCAGATCTAGAGCTTTCAGGAGTAATTGCACCAGTTCCAATTCTTGAACAGGGTTTTTATTTAAATCTATTCATTGTCCCGAAGAAGGAAAATTCTTTCAGACCAGTTCTGGATCTGAAGTTTTTGAATCATTTTGTAAGGGTCCCAACTTTCAAGATGGTGACTATAAGGACTATTCTGCCTTTTTTTTTTTGGAAAATAATTTTTTTATTGAAGTTAAAGCATATATCATCTAAACAAAGACTCGCCCTAAGGCAAAAGTTACAACAGAGAGAATAATACATTGTCTATACAGAAGCATTATTGAGAAAGCAATATGCACATACAGCAAGAAAAAAAATACATTTCAAGTCTGGTTATGAAGATAGACAACATCTTTGGCGAGATAAAATAGAACTTCTTTTTCTATTATCAGCGTATGAACTCCACATTCTAGTAAAATATTACCAAATACCAAAATATCAGCCTGTGGAGGTTTAACATAAATATCAGCCACTCTTGGGCCGAGATATATAGGGGGAGGGGGATATTCAGCGGGTAAGCACCGCTATATGTATAGGAAAAGGGATGGGAGGACGGAGCCATATATAAATGTAAGTAGCATAGGGTACCAGGAGTGGGCTTAGGAGTGCACGAACGTAGTGACCGTAGGCCTGGCAGCTGGGTTACTAAAAAGATAAATTAGATATGTCTTGGAAAATTTGTCTACTTAGTAGTAGGTATTGAGGCGTAGTGGCATCTTAACTCAAGGTGGAGTAGCTAAATAGTGGCAAAAGGCTACTCTGCTGATTCATTCAGGGAGACTCAAACGTTACAAAAATAAGCTATAAAGAAATGCATACATGTCACAATGATAGCAATTCACATAGGTGTTCAGGACTGACCTAAAGAGTAATGAGACAGGTAATATATAAACTTATCCAAACATTGCGTATCCAACTTGTCCAATAGCTGAAATGGAGTATGATACATAATATACATTTCCACATAACCTTTAAGAAGATGATAAACAGTTATGTCTTGTAAATATAAGATGACTCTTTTTTTTTTTTCTTTTATAGAAGCTATACTCATAAAACACAGGCCTTAATAGTAAATAGGTTAATATATAACAGCAGTAAGAGGGGGGTGATTGCATCTGTCTAACTAGTGTGGGATACAGGACAAACCTGGGCATGCCACATTGTTTATACTATACACTTAAATACTCATATACACACAGTAGGTGATAAATATACCTTGCATATAGTTGTTATGATATCAGTATAGAGACTCACCAATAAGCTGCATGACACAGGAAGGTTTAAGTAAGCTGTATTAAGGCAAAAATTATTTAAGTAATGCTCAGACTTTTAGAGCTGGGAAGAGCCTAGGTAGCTCTGAAACTATACTCAAGTGAGGGGTAATAAATATTAGAACTAATGTAGAGCATTAGTCATAGCGATATAATATAGAACTTAACCTCCTATACCTAAGTTATAATTGGTCTATGGGGGTGTTATTAATATAATATTGGCAATCACCATATATAGACAAAGTCTGAAGCAAGTTGACTATTTTAAACCCTGTCAGGGGCTAACTAGATACACGTAGGATCTTCAGCAAATGTCATGCATTCTCAAAGAAAGCTCCCTATGTTGTATTCCTATAGTAACTTATGCTTAAATTTTCCAATAAGGGGGTGCATTGTTAAATAGACTAGCAACCGCCAGATAGTGTCTAGATGTCTCCTCTACACCATAAAAAAGAAGGTAGTAATATAGTGTCACATTTAAGCAATGGTTAAACCATATTTTGTAATATGTAATCTAGAGTGTGAGAGTAAGAGCCATTGTTCCAGTGAGAGACCTCTTTTTAGATACTAGAGAGAGGTATAGAGGGTTTAATACAACTATGAACAAAGCTTAATGTAATACATTGCTCAGTCCTAAAGTTCATACTGTAAAGTCATCAAAAATATCTGTGCAGCATTGTAATGTGCATAGTGGGTATAGATGGTCTGTCTATAAGATGCATATCGGTAGATTCCAACTGAGTAAATATATGGAAGTCTGAAAGTGTTTAACAAACACAGAGTAAAAAGCATATATTATATATCCCAAAACTGAAGTTAGCACTTGTAGTGCATTAAGAAGAATGTATATGTAGGCGTTACTCAGATTACGAATAAATAATTAAACAGGAAGGCTCTCTGAGAAGTTTGTACATATACATAAATGTTGTCTCAGTTGATCCAAAGACCCTATATGAAACATCCTGTACTACAGAGCTGATCTTGGGTACAGAGTCTTATTGACATTAACACAATATGAAACATCTACGTTAGTGCATCATAAAAAAATATAAACATGCATTCAACTTTTTAACCTAATCAGAGTCCCAGTTAATGACAAGAAAAAAGTAGTATAATAAGCAGTTTTAACTAAATTGTACGTAGCAAACCTGACCCATATGTATTAGTATCAATTGTGGGCTTAAATATACCCTAATTAATATGTGCTTTGTAAACATTCTATGTATATATATATATATATATATATATATATGAGTTTGAATATATAGAAAATAAACTAAAGCAGGGCTAGATTAAATCTTATGAGTCATAACTCTCATAATAAGCATACTGGAGTATTCTACAACCAAACAGCTGACGAATGTCAAATTGTCCCCAAATAGGAGAAACATATGTTAGGGATAAACAGAGCAGATCGTCTCAAAACTGCCATTGGGGCTGATCAAAAGGTCGTCAGATTAAGTCCTTAGATCCATCCTATAGCCTCAGAGACCTCAGCCGATGCCTTCTCTCATGCATATACGTGGTCTTATTGTGCTGAGTCTCTGAAGAGGAGGAACCATAAGTTTAAGGTGTAGGGGCTCCTGATCTGGACAAGAGCAGCTAAGAGTGTGGCATCCGTTGGCAGATCTACTAGGCATAATAGGCCAGAGCGGCGATTGTGCCGATGGGGTCTCCTCTTCTGCGGGAGAGCAACCGAGAACCTGCACTGTAACTGTGCAAATAATGCACAACAACAGAGGAACGTTAGGCATACAGACCAAACCCGGTATGGCTGCGAGGGATGATTTGGGCTCAAACAGTTGTCGTTCCCGCGAGCTCTGCGGGACCCGCTCCTGCTGTGCTAAGATGTTCCCACTTGAGAGCTAGTGAGTTTCTCTTGAGCCGGAACCAAACGGTACCAATGTACCTCCTTGTTCATGAAGCTTGGCTTGGAGTCGGGCGCCTGTCGCATCTCCGCCTTCTGTGAGGCCCATTCCGGAGATGCTGTGATGTTCAGAGCAGCGGCTAAGTGATCAGTGAGGAGCGGGTCACACCAGTCTGACGGAATGACTCCTGAGTCCTCACTGCTGCTGCACAGTAGAGAAGGCTGGGATGGCTTCACGGGTAAGTACTCCTGAGTTGCTTCTGCCTGCTTATCTCCAGAAACCTTATTAGGTAGTACGATGTCGGTTTCTCCCCTCATCACCGACATTAGTGTGTCTGAAATATCCTGAAAGCAGCTTGCCATCCGCCGGTCCAGGTCCTGTAGTAGGGTATATAGGAGCTCCTGATCTTCCTCCATATTGCAAAAAGCCCTGGGACCTGACCGGTAAAGTATCAAGACAGATGTCAGGAGTTAGGCCTCAGCAACTCGCTTCTCGTGGCGTGATGTTTTCCTCCCGAAAACACAGATATGCTTAGAGTTAGTTACCCAGATGGGCTCAGACAGGATATGCCTAGGTTGAGAACTATATAGTAATTCATCCTATAGGAAAATAGTTTTACTCTTTTGCTAAAAAATATATTTTTCTTTTAGTTTAGGCCTAGGAGCTCTAGAAAAGTGCGTCTGATGGCTCCTGCTGTTGGCTCCTCCTCCACTATTCTGCCTTTTGTTCAGCAAGGTCATTACATGTCCTCAATAGACTTACAGGATGCGTATCTTCACATTCCGATTCATCCAGACCACTGTCGGTTTCTGAGTCTCTCTTTTCTAGCAACAGCTCCAAGAAACTTTTCGAAGGTTCTCGGTGCTTTTCTATCTGTAATCAGAGAGCAGGGTATTGCAGTGTTTCCTTATTTGGACGATATCTTGGTACTGGCTCAATCTTTTCATTTAGCAGAATCTCAAACGAATCAACTTGTGTTGTTTCTTCAAAGACATGGTTGGAGGATCCATTTACCAAAGAGTTCCTTGATTCCTTAGACAAGGGTCACCTTTTTAGGTTTCCAGATAGATTCAGTGTCCATGACTCTGTCTCTAACAGACAAGAGACAAATTAAATTGGTTTCTGCCTGTCAACCTTCAGTCTCGATCATTCCCTTCAGTGGCTATGTGCATGGAAGTTTTAGGTCTCATGACTGCAGCATCGGACGCAATCCTCTTTGCTCGTTTTCATATGAGACCTCTGCAGCTTTGCATGCTAAATCAATGGTGCAGGAATTATACTCTGATATCACAGTTGATATACTTAAATCCCAACATTCAACTCTCTCTGTCCTGGTGGTTAGACCATCTTTGGATTATTCAAGGGGCCTCTTTTGTTCGTCCTGCCTGGACTGATTTCAACAGGTTGGGGAGCTGTCTGGGGGTCTCTGACAGCACAAGGAGTTTGGAATCCTCAAAGGGCGAGGTTACCAATCAGTATTTTTGAACTCTGTGCTATTTTCAGGGCTCTTCAGGCTTGGCATCTATTAAAGAGAGAATCATTAATTAGTTTTCAGACAGACAATATCACAACTGTGGCATATGTCAATCATCAAGGGGGGACTCGCAGTCCTTTAGTGATGAAAGAAGTATCTTGGATACTTTTTTGGGTGGAATCCAACTCCTGTCTAATTTCTGCGATACATATCCCAGGTGTAGACAATTGAGAAGCGGATTATCTCAGTCGTCAATCTTTACATCCATGGGGGTGGTATCTCCATCTAGATGTATTTTGTCCGATTGTACAGATGTGGGGTCTCCCCGAAATAGATCTGATGGCTTCCCATCTAAACGAGAAGCTTCCCAGGTACCTTTCCAGGTCCAGGGATCCTCAGGCGGAGATGGTGGATGCGTTAGCAGTTCCTTGGTTTTACCAACCTGCTTACATTTTTCAGCCTCTAGTTCTTCTTCCAAGGGTGATATCCAAGATCATATTGGAACAATCGCATGTGTTTCTGATAGCACCAGCATGACCTCACAGGTTTTGGTATGCAGGTCTTGTCCGGATGTCCAGTTGTCAACCTTGGCTGCTTCCTTTAAGGCCAGACCTTCTGTCTCAAGGGCCTTTTTTCCATCAGGATCTCAAATCTCTAAATTTGAGGGTATGGGAATTGAACGCTTAGTACTTAGTCGTAGAGGTTTCTCTGACTCAGTGATTAATACTAGGCTACAGGCTTGTAAGTCTTTTTCAAGGAAGATTTATTATCGGGTTTGGAAAACCTATATTTCATGGTGTTTTTCTCATAAACTCTCTTGGCATTCTTTTAGGATTCCTAGAATTTTACAGATTCTTCAGGATGGTTTGGATAAAGGTTTGTCTGCAAGTACCTTGAAGGGACAAATCTCTGCTCTTTCTGTTTTATTTCATAGAAAGATTTCTAAACTTCCTGATATTCACTGTTTTTTTCAGGCTTTGGTTCATATCAAGCCTGTTGTTAAATCATTCTCTCCTCCCTGGAGTCTTAATTTGGTTTTGAAGTGTTGTTTCTTTTGGCTATCTTTTCAGCTAGATGAGTTTCTGAATAGTCTGCTCTCTCTTGTGAGTCTCCTTTTCTGATTTTTCATCAGGATAAGGCTGTTTTGCGGACCATTTTCATTTCTTCCTAAGGTTGTGAATTCTAACAACATTAGTAGGGAAATTGTTGTTCCTTCCTTGTGTCCTAATTCCAAGAATACTCTTGAAAGATCTTTACATTCTTTGGATGTTGTAAAAGCTTTGAAATATTATGTCGAAGCTACTAAAGATTTCAGGAAGACTTCTAGTCTATTTGTTTTCTTTTCTGGTCCTAGGAAATTTCTTTGGCATCTTGGTTAAAGCTTTTGATTCACAAGGCTTATTTGGAGGCGGGATCAGTCTCCACTTCTTGGGCTTTTAAGAATGAAGCTTCGGTTGATCAGATCTGCAAAGCAGCAACTTGGTCTTCTTTGCATACATTTACTATATTTTACCATTTTTATATATTTGCTTCTTCTGAAGCAGTCTTTGGTAGAAAAGTTCTTCAGGCAGCTGTCTCAGTTTGATTCTTCTGCTTATGATTTAAGTTTTTTTTTCTTGAAATTTATGTGAAAATTGTAAGAGACTTATTTTTTTGTGGATTTAATGTTTTCAGCGGAAATAGCTGTTTTTATTTTATCCCTCCCTTTCTAGTAGTGACTCTTCTGTGGTCTCCCACATCTTGGGTATTTCTATCCCATACGTCACTAGCTCATGGACTCTTGCCAATTACATGAAAGAAAACATAATTTATGTAAGAACTTACCTGATAAATTAATATATTTCATATTGGCAAGAATCCATGAGACCCATCCTTTTTTATGATGGTTATGATTTTTGTATAAAAAGCACAATTTTATTTCCAGTTCCTCTTTTTGTATGCTTTTGTACTCCTTATTTTTTTCACCCCACTACTTGGCTATTCGTTAAACTGATTTGTGGGTGTGGTGAGGGGTGTATTTATAGGCATTTTGAGGTTTGAGAAACTTTGCCCCTCCTGGTAGGATTGTATATCCCATATGTCACTAGCTCATGGACTCTTGCCAATATGAAAGAAATGAATTTATCAGGTAAGTTCTTACATAAATTATGTTTTTTTAATAATGTGCCTAGAAAGGAACATTTTTTTTAAGGGGACACTGAACCGAAATGTTTTCTTTCATGATTCAGATAGAGCATGCAATTTTAATCAACTTTCTAATTTACTCATATTATAATTTTTTCTTTGTTCTCTTGCTATCTTTATTTGAAAATCATGAATGTAAATCTTAGCAGCCAGCCCATTTTAGTTTCAGCACCATGGATTGTGCTTGCTTATTGGAGGCTTACATTTACCCACCAAAAAGCAAGCATAACCCAGGTTCTCAACCAAAAATGCGCCGACTCCTATGCATCACATTCCTGCTTTTTAAATAATGATAGCAAGAGAACGAAGAAAAAATGATAATAGGAGTAAATTAGAAAGTTGCTTAAAATTGCATGCTCTCTGAATCATTAAAGAAATAATTTGCGTTTAGTGTCCCTTTAAGCTGGACATTAAAAAAGGTAAAAATAAATTCTTAAAAATAATGGCAATTGCTTTTTTCTACTCCTCCTTTTTTTTTTTTTTTATATATGGTGTTTTTGTTTTTTGCTTGTGGTAAGTTAGAGATTAATCATAAAGTTTTGTCATTGAATTTTTGTTATCTATTAATTGCTCTTATTTGTGTTGCTAAAATCTCCCCACACTTCATTAGGAATCAACATCTCCAGTAGCTTCCCCTCAGCAGTCTCCACCTACATCTCCTAATTCGTGGAGGAAGCACAGTCGGCATGCAAGTGGAGGCAATAATGAACGGCCTGTAACAGGCTCTGGGCCATTTTGGACACCATACAACGAAGCACAGACAGGTTTGTTTACACTGCATTGAAACATTAGATAATTTGATTTATATACAGTTTTAGTACATTTTGGGACAATCAAGTATATAATTAACCCCTTAGTGACCAGACCACTTTTCAATTTGTTGACCATCTGGGACCAAGGCTATTTTTGCATTTCTGCGATGTTTGTGTTTAACTGTAATTTTCCTCTTACTCATTTACTGTACCCACACATTATATACTGTTTTTCTCGCCATTAAATGGACTTTCTAAAGATATGATTATTTTCATCATATCTTATAATTTACTATAAAAAAAAATATAAAATATGAGGAAAAAATGAAAAAAATGCACTTTTTCTAACTTTGAGCCCCAAAATCTCTTACACATCTACAACCACCATAAAATACCAATGCTAAACAGTTTCTAAATTTTGTCCTGAGTTTATAAATACCCAATGTTTACATGTTCTTTGCTTTTTTTGCAAGTTATAGGGCAATAAGTACAAGTAGCACTTTGCTATTTCAAAACCATGTTTTTTCAAAATTGGCGATAGTTACATTGTAACACCAATATCTGTCATGAATCCCTGAATAACCCTTCAAATGTATATATTTTTTAAAAGAAGACAACCTAAGGTATTAAACTTGGGGTATTTTGACTTTTTTCATGCAACCATTTTTCCACCAATCTATGCCAAAGTTTGGGGGGGGGGGGGGGATAATTTGATTTTTTGACAAAATAGCAATTTAAGAATACATTTACTGATAATATTAAGGGTTACTGCCAAATAACACCCTCATATGTCTTCAGCAGCATCTCCTGGGTACAGTCATACCACCCATGTATAGGTGTGTCAGGTTCTCAGGGGGCTAAAAGCTCTTATTTTTAGGGAGCGCATTCCAGTTTTTCAACTTGGAATTTTCACATCGGTCATCATGCACCCATGTCCTATTTGGGACATTTCTGAAGCTGGTCAATGGAATTTACCCCCATCAAACCATATATTTTTGAAAAGTAGACACCCTAGGGTATTTCAAATGCTTGTATTTTAACAGTTTCCATGCACTAATTCAACCACCAGTCTTTGTCAAACTTTTGGGTAGTCATTTTTTTGTGTTATTTTTCACACACATTGTACTTTAGGCATGGATTCTCAGTTGCTGTTATGTGTTACTGCCAAAAAACACCTCAATATGTGTTCAACAACATCTCCTGAGTACAGTGATACCACCCATGTATAGGTGTGTTGGGTTCTCTGGGGGCTAGAAGGCCTTATTTTTAGGAAGCGCATTCCAGTTTTTCAACTTGGAATTTTCACATCGGTCATCATGCACCCATGTCCTATTTGGGACATTTCTGAAGCCGGTCAATGAAATTTACCCCCATAAAACCATATATTTTTGAGAAGTAGACCCCCTAGGGTATTTGAAATGCTGGTATTTTCACACTTTCCATGAACTTATTTAACCACCAGTCTTTGTCAAACTTTTGGGTAGTCATTTTTTTGTTATTTTTCACACACATTGTACTTTAGGCATGGATTCTCAGTTCCTGTTATGTGTTACTGCCAAAAAACACCTCAATATGTGTTCAACAACATCTCCTGAGTACAGTGATACCACCCATGTATAGGTGTGTTGGGTTCTCTGGGGGCTAGAAGGCCTTATTTTTAGGAAGCGCATTCCAGTTTTTCAACTTGGAATTTTCACATCGGTCATCATGCACCCATGTCCTATTTGGGACATTTCTGAAGCCGGTCAATGAAATTTACCCCCATAAAACCATATATTTTTGAGAAGTAGACCCCCTAGGGTATTTGAAATGCTGGTATTTTCACACTTTCCATGAACTTATTTAACCACCAGTCTTTGTCAAACTTTTGGGTAGTCATTTTTTTGTGTTATTTTTCACACACATTGTACTTTAGGCATGGATTCTCAGTTCCTGTTATGTGTTACTGCCAAAAAACACCTCAATATGTGTTCAACAACATCTCCTGAGTACAGTGATACCACCCATGTATAGGTGTGTTGGGTTCTCTGGGGGCTAGAAGGCCTTATTTTTAGGAAGCGCATTCCATTTTTTACACTTCCCATTTTCACATCCCATGCACCCATGTTCTATTTAAGACATTTCTGAAGGCGGCCAATGTAATTTACCCCCATAAAACCATATATTTTTGAAAAGTAGACATCCTAGGGTATTTCAAATGCAGGTGTTTTAACACTTTCCATACACTAATTCAACCACTAGTCTTTGTCAAACTATTGGGCATTCATTTCTTTGTGTTATTTTTCACATACATTGTACTTTAGACATGGATTCACAGCTCCTGTTATGTGTTACTACCAAAGAAGACACCAATATGTGGTCACCAACATCTCTTGAGTTCAGTGATACCACCTATGCATAGGTTTGGTGGCTTGTTTGGGCGGTGCAATGCCAAATGTCTGACATGTGTTTGTGATTTTTTTTCACATTTAATATATTTTCTTTGCCTATCGTCTTTTTTGGGGGTCTTTTAACATACCCCAATTTATTTGTTTTCCATAAATGTGATTATATTTAAAAAGTTGACCCCCCAAGGTATTATACATGGAGTGGTTTGATGACTTTGATGCAACCGTTTTAGCCCAAAAAATTGGAGAAAGTATATGGTGGTAATTTTTCAATTTTCATTGTTACAGACACATTGCTTTTTTACTATGATTTAGGAGAGACTGTTGTAAGTTATTGCAAAAGAATACTTCAGGTTGTTTTCTGCAAGGCACCCTGAGTACACCTATGCCCCCCATGCATAGGTTTGCCAGGATTTTGGGAAGGTTATGTTACATGATTTTAGTTATTAAAAATGAGAGTATTTCTTCTGATAGGCCTATCTTTAGTTTGGGGCCTATCACATACCCCACTTTTATTTATTGCATTCAAAGTGTATATTCTTTAAATGTTGACACCCCAAGGTATTGTATATGGTGTGCTTTGATGCCTTTGAAGCAACCGTTTTAGCCCAAAAAATTGGAGAAAGTATATGGTGGTAATTTTTCAATTTTCATTTTTACAGACACATTGCTTTTTGACTATGATTTAGGAGAGATTGTTGTAAGTTATTGCAAAAGAATACTTCAGGTTGTTTTCTGCAAGGCACCCTGAGTACACCTATGCCCCCCATGCATAGGTTTGCCAGGATTTTGGGAAGGTTATGTTACAATTTTATGACTTGTGATTTTAGTTATTAAAAATGAGAGTATTTCTTCTGATAGGCCTATCTTTAGTTTGGGGCCTATCGCATACCCCACTTTTATTTATTGCCATGAAAGTGTATATTTTTTAAATGTTGACACCCCAAGGTATTGTATATGGTGTGCTTTGATGCCTTTGAAGCAACCGTTTTAGCCCAAAAAATTGGAGAAAGTGTATGGTGGTAATTTTTCAATTTTCATTTTTACAGACACATTGCTTTTTGACTATAATTTAGGAGAGACTGTTGTAAGTTATTACAAAAACATACTTCAGGTTGTTTTCTGCAAGGCACCCTGAGAACACCTATGTCCCCCATGCATAGGTTTGACAGGGGTTTTGGATAAAAAAAAAAAAACAGGCCCAATTTTAGAAAAAAATAGAGTAGTGAAATGTAAAAATCTGGCACAGTAAAAGTAAAAAAAACAAAAAACATCTAACTGTAAACATAACCAAAAATATATATATATATATGTAACAGCAAATGTATTTATTTTTTTAAAAATTGACCATTGTATGGTACCGCTTGAAGCAGTCCCCAATGCAGAGTGCAGGCTGTCCAGGGCAATCAGGACAGTGATATATGGTGTCCCTTCTCTTCCCCCTCTTGGTACAGACTCTGCATTTTTTTGTGGTTTCTGCTTTGTGGCAGTAGGGGGGATTTTAAAAATAAAATGGGTAGCCCCAACTCTGCTCTCTCCCATCACCGCCCGGGGAGCAGGTGCATCATGGTACAAAATCCCCGTAATAATCTGGAGCTGAAACTGTAAAAAAGTCTTTTTAACGCTGGGGTTTGCTTTTTTGAACAACAAAAAAGCGTTGTGGGTTGCAATCTGCATTAGGTAAATTGCAACCTTTTTGTACCAGGCCCTTGTCTTCCGCATAATTAGGTAGGGCTGCAGCAGCTGATCAGCCAGATCAACCCCACCCATATGCCGGTTATAAGACTTGATGCACACTGGCTTCCTTATGATCTCAGCTCTGCCACGTACAGAAACCGCCACCGTCCTCTCTGTGTGGATGGTGGTAAGAAGGTATACATCCTTCTTGTCTCTGTACTTCAGTGCCAACAGCTCCTCTTGGCGCAGAGCTGAGGTCTCCCCCCTTCGTAGCCGGGTGCGTACAAGCTGTCCTGGGAAACCTGCGCGGTTCTTTTTAATTGTACCGCAAGCTACTGTATCAAAGCAATACAGTAGCTTGAACAAAAGGACACTTGTATAAAAATTGTCTAAGTACAAGTGATACCCTTTGTTCATTAGGGGTAATATCAGGTCCCAGACAATTTTGCCAGTGGTTCCCATATGTTCTGGGCAACCTGGAGGGTCAAGGTGGCTATCCTTTCCCTCATACACCCGGAAGGCCTGAGTATACCCAGTCTCGCTGTCACAGAGCTTATACACCTTTACCCCATATCTGGAGCGTTTGGAAGGAATATACTGCTTGAATCCCAGCCTTCCCTTATACTTCATCAGGGATTCATCAACGCATATATTCCTTCCAGGTGTATAAGCCTCTGCAAACCTGGCAGAAAAGTGGGTTATCAGGGGGCGGATTTTATACAGCCTGTCAAATTGGGGATGCTCCCTACGGGGGCACAGGGTGTTGTCGCTGAAGTGCATGAAATGCAGAATCATTTCATACCTCTTCCTCGACATAGTCTGGGAGAAAATGGGGGTAGAGCAGATGGGGCTAGTACTCCAGTAGGAGCGAATGGAGGGTTTCTTTATGATGCCCATCAGCATAGTCAATGCCCAGAATTTTTTGAATTCTGGCACATTGATGGGGGCCCATTGCTGCTTTGCCAAATATGTTCCAGGCTTTGCAGCACGGAACTGATGGGCATATAAATTAGTTTGGGCGACAATGTTCCCCAATATATCATCGCCCAGAAACACTTCCAGAAACTGCTGGGGGCTAAAACCTGCCACATCTATATTTATGCCAGCATTTGCTGTGAAGGGTGGGATATCTGGCCTCTGGAGATGAGGCGTTACCCACTCTTCAGCAGCAATGGCAGCAACACGCCTCCTTCTGGCAGGGGGGGTAGCAGGGGGGCTGGCAGGGGGGCTAGCAGCCACAGATACATCACTATCAGTTGAGACTGCATCTAGTGATGTATCTGAGCACATGGCAGGGTCAAAATTGGGGTCTGAGTCAGAAATAGAGGCATCTGACTGACGCAAGGATGGCATACGCCTCCTCAGCACTATAACTTTTCTGTGACATTTTTGTATCTGTCACAGAAAACAATTACTAAAAAAAATTAAATTAACTAAATTAATTAACTAAATTAACTAGCAAAAAAGTACAGCTATGCTACTGCCAGTGATTTATAGCGATCACTGGCAAGCTAGGGGTTAATGGCTCTGAAAATGAAATTAAATTAACTAAATGTTTCAGAAAAGAGCCTTTGGGTTTTTAAAAAATTACAACAACAAAATTAACCCCTAAAAAATGCACAGACAGCAAAAAAGTACAGCTATGTAACTGCCAGTGATTTATAGCGATCACTGGCAAGCTAGGGGTTAATGGCTCTGAAAATTAAATTAAATTATCTAAATTAATTAACTAAATTAACTAGCAAAAAAGTACAGCTATGCTACTGCCAGTGATTTATAGCGATCACTGGCAAGCTAGGGGTTAATGGCTCTGAAAATTAAATTAAATTAACTAAATGTTTCTGAAAAGAGCCTTTGGGTTTTTAAAAAATTACAACAACAAAATTAACCCCTAAAAAAAATGCACAGACAGCAAAAAAGTACAGCTATGCAACTGCCAGTGATTTATAGCGATCACTGGCAAGCTAGGGGTTAATGGCTCTGAAAATTAAATTAACTAAATTAATTAACTAAATTAACTAGCAAAAAAGTACAGCTATGCTACTGCCAGTGATTTATAGCGATCACTGGCAAGCTAGGGGTTAATGGCTCTGAAAATTAAATTAAATTAACTAAATGTTTCTGAAAAGAGCCTTTGGGTTTTTACAAAATTACAACAACAAAATTAACCCCTAAAAAAATTCACAGACAGCAAAAAAGTACAGCTATGCAACTGCCAGTGATTTATAGCGATCACTGGCAAGCTAGGGGTTAATGGCTCTGAAAATTAAATTAAATTAACTAAATGTTTCTGAAAAGAGCCTTTGGGTTTTTAAAAAATTACAACAACAAAATTAACCCCTAAAAAAATGCACAGACAGCAAAAAAGTACAGCTATGCAACTGCCAGTGATTTATAGCGATCACTGGCAAGCTAGGGGTTAATGGCTCTGAAAATTAAATAAAATTAACTAAATGTTTCTGAAAAGAGCCTTTGGGTTTTTAAAAAATTACAACAACAAAATTAACCCCTAAAAAAATGCGCAGACAGCAAAAAAGTACAGCTATGCAACTGCCAGTGATTTATAGCGATCACTGGCAAGCTAGGAGTTAATGGCTCTGAAAATTAAATTAAATTAACTAAATGTTTCTGAAAAGAGCCTTTGGGTTTTTAAAAAAAATACAACAAAATTAACCCCTAAAAAAATGCACAGACAGCAAAATGCAGCAAAAAAAAGTGCACCTATGCTACTGCCAGTGATATATAGTAATCACTGGCAAGCTAGGGGTTAATGGCTCTGAAAATTAAATTAAATTAACTAAATGTTTCTGAAAAGAGCCTTTGGGTTTTTAAAAAATTACAACAACAAAGTTAACCCCTAAAAAATGCACAGACCGCAAAATGCAGCAAAAAAAAAAGTGCACCTATGTTACTGCCAGTGATATATAGTGATCACTGGCAAGCTAGGGGTTAATGGCTCTGAAAAGAGCCTTTGGTTCTATATTTTTTAACAAATAAAAGAAATAAATCTCTCTCTCTGCTAAATACAGGTCTCTCTCTCTCTCTCCAACAAAATGGCAAGTGAGGAGAGGGAGGGAGATCCACACTGATCATAGTCAATATTTACAAATATTGACATGATCAGACAAATGGGGTATTTTATTATTATTTTTTTTTTTAGGGTGCGAGGCTCAGATTGCGTGACCCTAGCTTGCCCCTATGATGATGCAGGCTAGGGACACCCCCAGAGGCCCCATGATGCACTGGGCATCGCCATCTTGGATGCCTAGTGAAGGGGGAGGGGGGGGGCTATTTAGGGGTTTTTTTTTGTTTTGTTTTTTTTTACTTTTATTTTACAAATATCTAAGTGCCTCGACCCACGAGGCACTTAGCACACAAGCAGAGCATCGGAAGCGTGTCCGATCGCTTCCGATGCTCTGAAACACTGCCGCGCTCCACGTGGAGCGAAACCGGAAGTGATCACTCGTGGGGGAGTGATCAATCCGGTCCCGGCACTCGGGAACAGTATTGCAGGATGCCTAGACCTCAAGGCAAGCCTGCAATACTGTTAGAGCAGCTGGAAGTGATTTCGATCGCTTCCAGTGCTCTGTTAAACCGACGACGTATGCCATACGTCCTCGGTCGTTAAGTGCTTTTTTTTTTTAGGACGTATGGCATACGTCGTCGGTCGTTAAGGGGTTAAGCTAATTTAACAACTACTTGTATGAGTCATTCCAAATGAAATCAACTTTATTATTTTTTTTTTATTTTATTTTGCCTCACCGTTTTGATTTTTCCGAAAATTGGGTAGTGCTTTCTATCATAATATTTTTTTTTAAAAATGTTCCCCTGAGATATTGGTATTTACTTGTTGCAAAGGTAGCATACAATTGCCTTTTCAGGGCATTTTTGGATTGCCCATCATTTCTTTGTCTATAAAAGCTATACAGCTCCACATGGTTTCTTTGGAGAGCTCATTATCTGTTCTTTTATTTAATTTTTAAGTTCTGTGATTTGTTGAGCGTTTGTTACTCTATGGCTGTCTAAATATGACTAAATGAACCTCTATTTCTTTAGTAAGGTGGTCAGAGTCCATGAGTTCATTACTTATGGGAATTCAGTTCCTAGCCACTAGGAGGAGACAAATATTCTCAAAACTACTAGAGTTTACTATCCCTCTCACCTCACTGATAAACCAGTTTTATAGCCTCCCAAGAAGTCTGAAGAATTTAGTTGCTCTAGATTCTTAGTAGAGAGGGGTCCTCAGACTGATTTGAGGCTTTTTTTTTCCCTTCACGGAGCTGCTACAGAAAGACAGTGGGAAGATATGAGTATAGGGTATTCACACAATTACTTCTGGTTTAGGAGTTGGTCACAAACCTTGCACGTGTTGCAGGAACTGGTCCCCTAGCCTCCTCCTGTTGGTTTAATTGACATACTCCTTACACTAGTATGCTGCTGTGATGTACACAGCACTGGATGGGCTTTCTACTGAGAACTATGACTGCATGGGATAAATTCAATAGAGTAAGTACATTTTTATTCTTTGCACTCACATAACCCGCAGGCTATCATAAGGTACACACATCTTCTGTGCTTCATAACCAATGGACATAGTAAAGGATTAAAGGGATAGTAAACCCAAATTTTTTCTTTCATGATTCGGATAGAGCATGCAATTTTAAGCAACTTTCTAATTTACTCCTATTATCAACTTTTCTTTGTTTTCTTGCTATCTTTATTTGAAAAGGTAGGAATGAACGCTTTGGTGCCGGCCTATTTTTTAAGTACCCCGGATAGGGCTTACTGATTGGTGCCTGCATTTAGCCTTCCAATCAGCAAGCGCAACCCAGGTTCTCAACCTAAAATGGGCCAGCTCCAAAGCTTTTGTTCCTGCTTTCTTCAACTAAAGATAGCAAGAGAACGAATAAAAATTGATAATAGAAGTACATTAGAAAGATGGTTAAAATTGCATGCTCTATCCAAATCATTAAAGAAATACTTTGGGTTTAGTATCCCTTTAAAGGTTTGCTTTACACCTCCTCTTCTATTAACTATACATAGTTTATGTGCTTTATATGAAGGGATTTGACTGAGGGGTTCACCACTACACAAAGTTTATTTTTATTTCTCCAACATTGGTGTGTCCGGTCCACGGCGTCATCCTTACTTGTGGGATATTCTCTTCCCCAACAGGAAATGTCAGAGAGTCCCAGCAAAGCTGGTCACATGATCCCTCCTAGGCTCCGCCCACCCCAGTCATTCTCTTTGCCGTTGCGCAGGCAACATCTCCACGGAGATGGTTAAGAGTTTTTTGGTGTTTAAATGTAGTTTTTATTCTTCTATCAAGTGTTTGTTATTTTAAAATAGTGCTGGTATGTACTATTTACTCTGAAACAGAAAGGGATGAAGATTTCTGTTTGTAAGAGGAAGATGATTTTAGCAGACAGTAACTAAAATCGATTGCTGTTAACACACAGGACTGTTGAGATGAAGTAACTTCAGTTGGGGGAAACAGTTAGCAGACTTTTCTGCTTAAGGTATGACTAGCCATATTTCTAACAAGACCATGTAATGCTGGAAGGCTGTCATTTCCCCTCATGGGGACCGGTAAGCCATTTTATTAGTCAAACATAAAAGAATAAAGGGCTTAAAAAAGGGCTTAAAAACTGGTAGACATTTTTATGGGCTAAAACGATTGCTTTATTGGGGCATATTATGCAGATTCTAGCTAATAATTGGCATTATAATCTTGGGGAACGTTTAAAAAACGGCAGGCACTGTGTTGGACACCTTTCTCCTGTTAAGTGTGGTCAGTCCACGGGTCATCATTACTTCTGGGATATTATCTCCTCCCCTACAGGAAGTGCAAGAGGATTCACCCAGCAGAGCTGCTATATAGCTCCTCCCCCCTACGTCACCTCCAGTCATTCTCTTGCACCCAACGAATAGATAGGATGTGTGAGAGGACTGTGGTGATTTAATTAGTTTATTACCTTCAATCAAAAGTTTGTTATTTTATAATAGCACCGGAGTGTGTTATTCATTCTCTGGTAGAATTTGAAGAAGAATCTACCTGAGTTTTTTCTATGATTTTAGCCGGAGTAGTTAAGATCATATTGCTGTTTCTCGGCCATCTGAGGAGAGGTAAACTTCAGATCAGGGGACAGCGGGCAGATTAATCTGCAAAGAGGTATGTAGCAGTTTGTTATTTTCTGACATGGAATTGATGAGAAAATCCTGCCATACCGTTATAATATAAACTCAGCCTTAAATGCAGTAGATGTAGCTGGTATCAGGCTGTCATGTATGTATATTTTACACTTCAGTATTCTGGGGAATGGTACTTCACTGGATTTATACTGTATGCATAGTCTTAACCTAATTTGCAGGGACTTGCAATAGGTTTTAAATATCAATTAATTTATTGAGGTTAAACGTTTTTTTGCTGGCATGTAAAAACGTTTATTTCTCTGAGGTACTGGGTGAAAAAATGTTTTGGGCACTATTTTTTCCACTTGGCAATAGTTTTGTTTAAATTAAAGCAGTTCACTGATCTCTCTCACTGTTATGTGTGAGGGGGAGGGGCCATTTTTGGCGCTTTTACTACGCATCAAAAAACTCAGTCAGAGGTTCATTTTCTTCCTGCATGATCCGGTTCATCTCTACAGAACTCAGGGATCTCCAAAGCCTTTTTTGAGGGAGGTAATCATCACAGCAGAGCTGTGAAGAGTGTAGTTGACTGTGATAAAAAACGTTTATTTGTGTATTTTTTCTGCTGCCAGGGTTAGTTATCCTTTGCTAATGGGAACAATCCTTTGCTAAAATTGTATATTTCTTACAAAGATTTGATGCTATAACTTAATTATTTTCAACTGTCATAATTTTTTCTGTGCTTCTTATAGGCACAGTTCGTTTTCATATTATTGTAAATTACTTGATAAAGCATTTCCAAGTTGCTAGTTAATTGCTAGTGTGTTAAACATGTCTGATTCAGAGGAAGATACATGTGCTATATGTGCTAATGCCAAAGTGGAGCCCAATAGAAATTTATGTATTAACTGTATTGATGCTACTTTAAATAAAAGTCAATCTGTACAAATTGAACATATTTCACCAGACAACGAGGGGAGAGTTATGCCGACTAACTCGCCTCACGTGTCAGTACCTGCATCTCCCGCTCGGGAGGTGCGTGATATTGTAGCGCCGAGTACATCTGGGCGGCCATTTCAAATCACATTACAGGATATGGCTACTGTTATGACTGAAGTTTTGGCTAAATTACCAGAACTAAGAGGTAAGCGTGATCACTCTGGGGTGAGAACAGAGTGCGCTGATAATATTAGGGCCATGTCAGACACTGCGTCACAGGCGGCAGAACATGAGGACGGAGAACTTCATTCTGTGGGTGACGGTTCTGATCCAAACAGACTGGATTCAGATATTTCAAATTTTAAATTTAAGCTGGAAAACCTCCGTGTATTACTAGGGGAGGTGTTAGCGGCTCTGAATGATTGTAACACAGTTGCAATACCAGAGAAAATGTGTAGGTTGGATAAATATTTTGCGGTACCGGCGAGTACTGATGTTTTTCCTATACCTAAGAGACTTACTGAAATTGTTACTAAGGAGTGGGATAGGCCCGGTGTGCCGTTCTCACCTCCTCCGATATTTAGAAAAATGTTTCCAATAGACGCCACCACACGGGACTTATGGCAAACGGTCCCTAAGGTGGAGGGAGCAGTTTCTACTTTAGCTAAGCGTACCACTATCCCGGTGGAGGATAGCTGTGCCTTTTCAGATCCAATGGATAAAAAATTAGAGGGTTACCTTAAGAAAATGTTTGTTCAACAAGGTTTTATATTGCAACCTCTTGCATGTATTGCGCCTGTCACGGCTGCAGCAGCATTTTGGTTTGAGTCTCTGGAAGAGACACTTGAATCATCTACACTAGATGAGATTACACTCAAACTTAAAACCCTTAAGTTAGCTAACTCATTTATTTCAGATGCCGTAGTACATTTAACTAAACTTACGGCTAAGAATTCCGGATTTGCCATTCAGGCACGCAGAGCGCTGTGGCTAAAATCCTGGTCAGCTGATGTTACTTCTAAATCTAAATTGCTTAATATACCTTTCAAAGGGCAGACCTTATTCGGGCCCGGTTTGAAGGAGATTATCGCTGACATTACAGGAGGTAAAGGCCATGCCCTGCCTCAGGACAAAGCCAAACCTAGGGCTAGACAGTCTAATTTTCATTCCTTTCGTAATTTTAAAGCAGGAACAGCATCAACTTCCTCTGCACCAAAACAGGAAGGAGCTGTTGCTCGCTACAGACAAGGCTGGAAACCTAACCAGTCCTGGAACAAGGGCAAGCAGGCCAGGAAACCTGCTGCTGCCCCTAAGACAGCATGAATCGAGGGCCCCCGATCCGGGACCGGATCTAGTAGGGGGCAGACTTTCTCTCTTCGCCCAGGCTTGGGCAAGAGATGTTCAGGATCCCTGGGCGTTAGAGATCATATCTCAGGGATACCTTCTGGACTTCAAATCCTCTCCCCCAAGAGGGAGATTTCATCTGTCAAGGTTGTCAACAAACCAAATAAAGAAAGAAGCGTTCCTACGCTGCGTACAAGATCTTTTATTAATGGGAGTAATCCATCCAGTTCCGCGGTCGGAACAAGGACAAGGGTTTTACTCAAATCTGTTTGTAGTTCCCAAAAAAGAGGGAACTTTCAGGCCAATCTTGGATTTAAAGATCCTAAACAAATTCCTAAGAGTTCCATCGTTCAAGATGGAAACGATTCGAACAATTTTGCCCATGATCCAAGAGGGTCAGTACATGACCACAGTGGATTTAAAGGATGCTTACCTTCACATACCGATTCACAAAAATCATTACCGATATCTAAGGTTTGCCTTTCTAGACAGGCATTACCAGTTTGTAGCTCTTCCATTCGGATTGGCTACAGCTCCAAGAATCTTCACAAAGGTTCTGGGTACTCTTCTGGCGGTACTAAGACCGCAAGGAATTTCGGTAGCTCCGTACCTAGACGACATTCTGATACAAGCTTCAAGCTTTCAAACTGCCAAGTCTCATACAGAGTTAGTACTGGCATTTCTAAGGTCGCATGGATGGAAGGTGAACGAAAAGAAGAGTTCTCTCTTTCCACTCACAAGAGTGCCCTTCTTGGGGACTCTGATAGATTCTGTAGAAATGAAGATTTACCTGACAGAAGACAGGTTAACAAAGCTTCAAAATGCATGCCGGGTCCTTCATTCCATTCAACACCCGTCAGTAGCTCAATGCATGGAGGTGATCAGCTTAATGGTAGCGGCAATGGACATAGTACCTTTTGCACGCCTACATCTCAGACCGCTGCAATTGTGCATGCTAAGTCAGTGGAATGGGGATTACTCAGATTTGTCCCCCACTCTGAATCTGAATCAAGAGACCAGAAATTCTCTTCTATGGTGGCTTTATCGGCCACACCTGTCCAGGGGAATGCCATTCAGCAGGCCAGACTGGACAATTGTAACAACAGACGCCAGCCTTCTAGGTTGGGGTGCTGTCTGGAATTCTCTGAAGGCTCAGGGACTATGGAATCAGGAGGAGAGTCTCCTTCCAATAAACATTCTGGAATTGAGAGCAGTTCTCAATGCCCTTCTGGCTTGGCCCCAGTTAACAACTCGGGGGTTCATCAGGTTTCAGTCGGACAACATCACGACTGTAGCTTACATCAACCATCAGGGAGGGACAAGAAGCTCCCTAGCAATGATGGAAGTATCAAAGATAATTCGCTGGGCAGAGTCTCACTCTTGCCACCTGTCTGCAATCCACATCCCGGGAGTGGAGAACTGGGAGGCGTATTTCTTAAGTCGTCAGACTTTTCATCCGGGGGAGTGGGAACTTCATCCGGAGGTCTTTGCCCAGATACTTCGACGTTGGGGCAAACCAGAGATAGATCTCATGGCGTCTCGTCAGAACGCCAAGCTTCCTCGCTACGGGTCCAGATCCAGGGATCCGGGAGCGGTTCTGATAGATGCTTTGACAGCACCTTGGACCTTCGGGATGGCTTATGTGTTTCCACCCTTCCCGATGCTTCCTCGATTGATTGCCAGAATCAAACAGGAGAGAGCGTCAGTGATTCTAATAGCACCTGCATGGCCACGCAGGACTTGGTATGCAGATCTAGTGGACATGTCATCCTGTCCGCCTTGGTCTCTACCTCTGAAACAGGACCTTCTGATCCAGGGTCCATTCAAACATCAAAATCTAACTTCTCTGAAGCTGACTGCTTGGAAATTGAACGCTTGATTTTATCAAAACGTGGTTTTTCTGAGCCAGTTATTGATACCTTAATACAGGCTAGGAAGCCTGTTACCAGAAGGATTTACCATAAAATATGGCGTAAATACTTATATTGGTGCGAATCCAAGAGTTACTCATGGAGTAAGGTTAGGATTCCAAGGATATTGTCTTTTCTACAAGAAGGTTTAGAAAAGGGGTTATCTGCTAGTTCTTTAAAGGGACAGATTTCAGCTCTGTCCATTCTTTTACACAAACGTCTGTCAGAAGTTCCGGACGTTCAAGCTTTTTGTCAGGCTTTAGCTAGGATCAAGCCTGTGTTTAAAACTGTTGCTCCACCATGGAGTTTGAACTTAGTTCTTAATGTTTTACAGGGTGTTCCGTTTGAACCCCTTCATTCCATTGATATCAAGTTGTTATCTTGGAAAGTTCTGTTTTTAATGGCTATTTCCTCGGCTCGAAGAGTTTCTGAGTTATCTACCTTACATTGTGATTCTCCTTATCTGATTTTTCATTCAGACAAGGTAGTTCTGCGTACTAAACCTGGGTTCCTACCTAAGGTGGTCACTAACAGGAATATCAATCAAGAGATTGTTGTTCCATCTTTGTGTCCTAATCCTTCCTCGAAGAAGGAACGTCTGCTACACAATCTAGATGTAGTCCGTGCCCTGAAATTTTATCTACAGGCAACTAAGGATTTTCGTCAAACGTCTTCCCTGTTTGTCGTTTATTCTGGTCAGAGGAGAGGTCAAAAAGCTTCGGCTACCTCTCTCTCTTTTTGGCTTCGTAGCATAATACGATTAGCCTATGAGACTGCTGGACAGCAGCCTCCTGAAAGAATTACAGCTCATTCTACTAGAGCTGTGGCTTCCACTTGGGCCTTTAAGAATGAGGCTTCTGTTGAACAGATTTGCAAGGCTGCAACTTGGTCTTCTCTTCATACTTTTTCCAAATTTTCCAAATTTGACACTTTTGCTTCTTCGGAGGCTGTTTTTGGGAGAAAGGTTCTTCAGGCAGTGGTTCCCTCCGTATAAAGAGCCTGCCTGTCCCTCCCGTCATCCGTGTACTTTTGCTTTGGTATTGGTATCCCAGAAGTAATGATGACCCGTGGACTGACCACACTTAACAGGAGAAAACAAAATTTATGCTTACCTGATAAATTCATTTCTCCTGTAGTGTGGTCAGTCCACGGCCCGCCCTGTTTTTTATGGGAGGCTAAAAAATTTTTTTGGATTATACTCCAGTCACCACTACACCCTTCGGCTTCTCCTTTCTCGTTGGTCCTTTGGTCGAATGACTGGAGGTGACGTAGGGGGGAGGAGCTATATAGCAGCTCTGCTGGGTGAATCCTCTTGCACTTCCTGTAGGGGAGGAGATAATATCCCAGAAGTAATGATGACCCGTGGACTGACCACACTACAGGAGAAATGAATTTATCAGGTAAGCATAAATTTTGTTTTTTTAGTCTGGGGGCCTTTCTAGTTATAGACTGAGCCTCATTTTCGCGCCATTACTGCGCAGTTGTTTTTGGAGAGCAAGGCATGCAGATGCAGGTGTGAGGATCTAAGAATCACTAAAAAAGCTTCTAGAAGGCGTCATTTGGTATCGTATTCCCCTCTGGGCTTGGTTGGGTCTCAGCAAAGCATATAGCTGGGACTGTATAGGGGTTAAATTTAAAAACGGCTCCGGTTCCGTTATTTTAAGGGTTAAAGCTCTGAAATTTGGTGTGCAATACTTTTAATGCTTTAAGACACTGAACAATTCCTTCATACTTTTTCACATATTCAGTAATAAAGTGTTTTCAGTTTGAAATTTAAAGTGACAGTAACGGTTTTATTTTAAAACGTTTTTTGTGCTTTGTTGACAAGTTTAAGCCTGTTTAACATGTCTGTACCATCAGATAAGCTATGTTCTATATGTATGAAAGCCAATGTGTCTCCCCATTTAAATTTATGTGATAATTGTGCCATAGTGTCCAAACAAAGTAAGGACAGTAATGCCACAGATAATGATATTGCCCAAGATGATTCCTCAAATGAGGGGAGTAAACATACTACATCATCCCCTACTGTGTCTACACCAGTTTTGCCCACATAGGAGGCCCCTAGTACATCTAGTGCGCCAATACTTATTACCATGCAACAATTAACGGCTGTAATGGATAACTCCATAGCAAATCTTTTATCCAAAATGCCTATTTATCAGAGAAAGCGCGATTGCTCTGTTTTAAACACTGAAGAGCAAGAGGGCGCTGATGATAACTGTTCTGACATACCCTCACACCAATCTCAAGGGGCCATGAGGGAGGTTTTGTCTGATGGAGAAATCTCAGATTCAGGAAAAATTTCTCATCAAGCTGAACCTGATGTTGTGACATTTAAATTTAAATTAGAACATCTCCGCGCACTGCTTAAGGAGGTGTTATCTACTCTGGATGATTGTGACAATTTGGTCATTCCAGAGAAATTATGTAAGATGGACAAGTTCCTAGAGGTTCTGGTGCCCCCCGACGCTTTTCCTATACCCAAGCGGGTGGCGGACATAGTAAATAAAGAGTGGGAAAAGCCCGGCATACCTTTTGTTCCCCCCCCTATATTTAAGAAATTATTTCCTATAGTCGACCCCAGAAAGGACTTATGGCAGACAGTCCCCAAGGTCGAGGGGGCGGTTTCTACTCTAAACAAACGCACTACTATTCCTATCGAAGATAGTTGTGCTTTCAAAGATCCTATGGATAAAAAATTAGAGGGTTTGCTTAAAAAGATTTTTGCACAGCAAGGTTACCTTCTACAACCAATTTCATGCATTGTTCCTGTCACTACGGCAGCGTGTTTCTGGTTCGAGGAACTAGAAAAGTCGCTCAGTAAAGATTCTTCGTATGAGGAGGTTATGGACAGAGTTCAAGCACTTAAATTGGCTAACTCTTTTGTTTTAGACGCCGCTTTGCAATTAGCTAGATTAGCGGCAAAAAATTCAGGGTTTGCTATCGTGGCGCGCAGAGCGCTTTGGCTAAAGTCTTGGTCAGCGGATGTGTCTTCCAAGACAAAATTGCTTAACATTCCTTTCAAAGGTAAAACATTATTTGGACCAGATTTGAAAGAGATTATTTCGGACATCACTGGGGGAAAGGGCCACGCCCTCCCACAGGATAGGTCTTTTAAGGCTAAAAATAAGCCTAATTTTCGTCCCTTTCGCAGAAACGGACCAGCCTCTAATTCTGCATCCTCTAAGCAAGAGGGTAATACTTCACAACCCAAACCAGCCTGGAAACCAATGCAAGGCTGGAACAAGTGTAAGCAGGCCAAGAAGCCTACCACTGCTACCAAAACAGCATGAAGGGATAGCCCCCGATCCGGGACCGGATCTAGTGGGGGGCAGACTCTCTCTCTTTGCTCAGGCTTGGGCAAGAGATGTTCAGGATCATTGGGTGCTAGAAATAGTTTCTCAAGGTTATCTCCTGGAATTCAAGGAACTACCCTCAAGGGGAAGGTTCCACAGGTCTCACTTATCTTCAAACCAAATAAAGAGACAGGCATTCTTACATTGTGTAGAAGACCTGTTAAAGATGGGAGTGATACATCCAGTTCCAATAAGAGAACAAGGAATGGGATTTTATTCCAATCTGTTCATAGTTCCCAAAAAAGAGGGAACATTCAGACCAATTTTGGATCTGAAGATCCTAAACAAATTTCTCAGGGTACCACCGTTCAAAATGGAAACTATTCGAACGATCCTACCCACCATCCAGGAAAGTCAATTTATGACTACCGTGGATTTAAAGGATGCGTACCTACATATTCCTATCCACAAGGAACATCATCAGTTCCTAAGGTTCGCTTTTCTGGACAAGCATTACCAGTTTGTGGCACTTCCATTCGTATTAGCCACTGCTCCAAGGATTTTCACAAAGGTACTAGGGTCCCTTCTAGCGGTTCTAAGACCAAGGGGCATTGCAGTAGTACCTTACTTGGACGACATCCTAATTCAAGCGTCGTCCCTGTCAAAAGCAAAGGCTCATACGGACATCGTCCTAGCCTTTCTCAGATCTCACGGATGGAAGGTGAACAAAGAAAAAAGTTCTCTGTCCCCGTCTACAAGAGTTCCCTTCTTGGGAACAATAATAGATTCCTTAGAAATGAGGATTTTTCTGACAGAGGTCAGAAAATCAAAACTTCTAAGCTCTTGTCAAGTACTTCATTCTGTTCCTCGTCCTTCCATAGCGCAGTGCATGGAAGTAATAGGATTGATGGTTGCAACAATGGACATAGTTCCTTTTGCACGAATTCATCTAAGACCATTACAACTGTGCATGCTCAGACAGTGGAATGGGGATTATACAGACTTGTCTCCGATGATTCAAGTAGATCAAAAGACCAGAGATTCACTCCGTTGGTGGCTGACCCTGGACAATCTGTCACAGGGAATGAGCTTCCGCAGACCAGAGTGGGTCATTGTCACGACCGACGCCAGTCTAGTGGGCTGGGGCGCGGTCTGGGAATCCCTGAAAGCTCAGGGTCTATGGTCTCGGGAAGAGTCTCTTCTCCCGATAAACATTCTGGAACTGAGAGCGATATTCAATGCTCTCAGAGCTTGGCCTCAACTAGCAAAGGCCAAATTCATAAGGTTTCAATCAGACAACATGACGACCGTCGCATATATCAATCATCAGGGGGGAACAAGGAGTTCCCTGGCGATGAAAGAAGTGACCAAGATAATTCAATGGGCGGAGGATCACTCCTGCCACTTGTCTGCGATCCACATCCCAGGAGTGGAAAATTGGGAAGCGGATTTTCTGAGTCGTCAGACATTCCATCCGGGGGAGTGGGAACTCCATCCGGAAATCTTTGCCCAAATAACTCAATTATGGGGCATTCCAGACATGGATCTTATGGCGTCTCGTCAGAACTTCAAGGTTCCTTGCTACAGGTCCAGATCCAGGGATCCCAAGGCGACTCTAGTAGATGCACTAGTAGCACCTTGGACCTTCAACCTAGCTTATGTATTCCCACCGTTTCCTCTCATTCCCAGGCTGGTAGCCAGGATCAATCAGGAGAGGGCCTCTGTGATCTTGATAGCTCCTGCGTGGCCACGCAGGACTTGGTATGCAGACCTGGTGAATATGTCATCGGCTCCACCATGGAAGCTACCTTTGAGACAGGACCTTCTTGTTCAGGGTCCATTCGAACATCCGAATCTGGTTTCCCTCCAACTGACGGCTTGGAGATTGAACGCTTGATTTTATCAAAGCGTGGGTTTTCAGATTCTGTAATAGATACTCTGATTCAGGCTAGGAAGCCTGTAACTAGAAAAATTTACCATAAAATATGGAAAAAATATATCTGTTGGTGTGAATCCAAAGGATTCCCATGGAACAAGATAAAAATTCCTAAGATTCTATCCTTTCTACAAAAAGGTTTGGAGAAAGGATTATCTGCAAGTTCTCTGAAGGGACAGATCTCTGCTTTATCTGTTTTACTTCACAAAAGACTGGCAGCCGTGCCAGATGTTCAAGCATTTGTTCAGGCTCTGGTTAGGATCAAGCCTGTTTACAGACCTTTGACTCCTCCCTGGAGTCTAAATCTAGTTCTTTCAGTTCTTCAAGGGGTTCCGTTTGAACCTTTACATTCCATAGATATTAAGTTACTATCTTGGAAAGTTTTGTTTTTAGTTGCAATTTCTTCTGCTAGAAGAGTTTCAGAGTTATCTGCTCTGCAGTGTTCTCCGCCCTATCTGGTGTTCCATGCAGATAAGGTGGTTTTGCGTACTAAGCCTGGTTTTCTTCCGAAAGTTGTTGCTAACAAAAATATTAACCAGGAGATAGTTGTACCTTCTTTGTGTCCGAATCCAGTTTCAAAGAAGGAACGTTTGTTACACAATTTGGACGTAGTCCGTGCTCTAAAATTCTATTTAGAGGCTACTAAAGATTTCAGACAAACATCTTCCTTGTTTGTTGTTTATTCTGGTAAAAGGAGAGGTCAAAAAGCGACTTCTACCTCTCTTTCCTTTTGGCTTAAAAGCATTATCCGATTGGCTTATGAGACTGTCGGACGGCAGCCTCCCGAAAGAATCACAGCTCACTCCACTAGGGCTGTGGCTTCCACATGGGCCTTCAAGAACGAGGCTTCTGTTGACCAGATATGTAAGGCAGCGACTTGGTCTTCACTGCACACTTTTGCCAAATTTTACAAATTTGATACTTTTGCTTCTTCGGAGGCTATTTTTGGGAGAAAGGTTTTGCAAGCTGTGGTTCCTTCCATTTAGGTGACCTGATTTGCTCCCTCCCTTCATCCGTGTCCTAAAGCTTTGGTATTGGTTCCCACAAGTAAGGATGACGCCGTGGACCGGACACACCAATGTTAGAGAAAACAGAATTTATGCTTACCTGATAAATTACTTTCTCCAACGGTGTGTCCGGTCCACGGCCCGCCCTGGTTTTTTAATCAGGTCTGATGAATTATTTTCTCTAACTACAGTCACCACGGTATCATATGGTTTCTCCTATATATATTTCCTCCTGTCCGTCGGTCGAATGACTGGGATGGGCGGAGCCTAGGAGGGATCATGTGACCAGCTTTGCTGGGACTCTTTGCCATTTCCTGTTGGGGAAGAGAATATCCCACAAGTAAGGATGACGCCGTGGACCGGACACACCGTTGGAGAAAGTAATTTATCAGGTAAGCATAAATTCTGTTTTTTTTAACTGAAACCATGTGTGCTTAGTGATCTTAGTTTGTCAGCTTGGCCTCTCTGAAATGGCGAACAGCCAGACTCTTCCAATAGTTTTCTGATAGCCCAAATTTTTGGAGTCTTACTTATATTTTTCTTCTTAGGAAAGGAAAGAGTCCACAGCTGCATTCATTGCATTTGGGAAAATACAGAACCTGGCCACCAGGAGGAGGCAAAGACACCCAGGCCAAAGGCTTAAATACCTCCCCCGTCATTCTTTGCCTTTCGTCACAGGAGGTTGGCAGAGAAGTGTCAGAAGTTCGAGAGAGTCTCTTATGGAGGGTAGTACTCATCGCAATGGGACTGGAGTTTTAAGTAATCCTGTCAGCCTCTCAGTGAGAGCATGGATGAATGTTAGAATCCAGAGATGCAGGGAGAGTCTTTCTCCGAAACCAACCAGCTCCTTGGTAATCAGCGTTGACGAGTTTCGCTGCCTACCATTCTTCACTCAAATCCATGTCAGAAGCGAGGCTACTATCTGTCACACTTGAAGGTCCGTGTTCTTGTTCCACGACGTAGATTCCGGTAAGATAGTTTCATTTTATTTTGATATGTGAATGTAATGTTAACGGAACAAGGTATGGTTCCAGTGGGACTCCTTTTTATCTTAATAAGGAATCGTGGGTTAATATCTCCTGGGGGGGGGTTATTGAACAGGGGGGGACTTTTAATCATGTTTGTTATATGGTTCTATCTGCAATTGTGTAGCTAAACTTAGGCTCACAGCCTTTACAGAACATAACGGCCTTCTTTTAATGCCCTTTTCGTGACTATCACGGTGCACCTCGTGACGGGTGCGGTTACGTTGTTTTTCACTTCCGTATGCTGACTGTGTGCGACCGAGAGTCTTGTTTTAGAGTGCGTTGAGCCATCCGCCTCCAAGGTTTCCATGACCCGTGAAGCGAGTGCCCCAGTCCATTTCCTGGCTTTGCAAGCAGGTGTCCCTATGGCCTTTACTCCTCCGGAGGGTGGTTTGTTTCCTCCAGATGTTACTGCATGGTTTTGCATGGCCATTTCTATGGCGCTGAATCATTTATATCTCCCAAGTGAAGTATTTCTAAGATATTGTCCGTGTTCCATTAATCAGGGCCCGTCGAGCGTGGGATCGCCCGATTCAGTTCTGGCCTTCTGAGGAAGTGTTGGCCCTGAGGCTTCAGGGGTCCCTATCTCGGGCCAGGGTCTTCAGTTGATCCGGCGAGGGATGATTTTGCCTTCCGTTATAGGCTGGCTCGCCTTCATGTTCTTTTAAGACATGTTTTGACAATGTTGAAGGATCCTAGTCCTAGTGGGCTGAGGGATCCGAGGCCTTAGAAGCTGGATGGCAAAATCGATATGACGTTTGAGGATGAAGCCAATCTCCTTAACGTCGCCATTTTTATTTTTCTTTGTCTTACGATTCCAGTTCTGAGCTTGGGTGAATGGGGCTTTTAATCGGCTGGTCCCTTTGTTGTCCTTATTCACCTTGGGCATTCACCCGATGGGTGCTGCCTTCATTTTATTTTGATCCGGATGGTTGTGTTTAATTTGTTTTTTCTTAAGCTCATGTCTGTTAGATTTTAATTTTTATGAACGTTCTTCTCTCGAACCGAGACAAGTTGCGCACTTGTTGAATAACATAATTTATGTAAGAATTTACCTGATAAATTAATTTCTTTCATATTGGCAAGAGTCCATGAGCTAGTGACGTATGGGATATACATTCCTACCAGGAGGGGCAAAGTTTCCCAAACCTCAAAATGCCTATAAATACACCCCTCACCACACCCACAATTCAGTTTAACGAATAGCCAAGAAGTGGGGTGATAAGAAAGGAGCGAATGCGTCAACAAGGAATTGGAATAATTGTGCTTTATACAAAAAAAATCATAACCACCATAAAAAGGGTGGGTCTCGTGGACTCTTGCCAATATGAAAGAAATGAATTTATCAGGTAAATTCTTACATAAATTGTTTTCTTTCATGTAATTGGCAAGAGTCCATGAGCTAGTGACGTATGGGATAGCAAATACCCAAGATGTGGAACTCCACGCAAGAGTCACTAGAGAGGGAGGGATGAAAATAAAGACAGCCAATTCCGCTGAAAAATTAATCCACAACCCAAATCAAAAGTTTTAATCTTTATAATGAAAAAACCCCTGAAATTATAAGCAGAAGAATCAAACTGAAACAGCTGCCTGAAGTACTTTTCTACCAAAAACTGCTTCTGAAGAAGAGAAAACATCAAAATGGTAGAATTTAGTAAAAGTATGCAAAGAGGACCAAGTTGCTGCTTTGCAAATCTGATCAGCAGAAGCTTCATTCTTAAAAGCCCAGGAAGAAGAAACTGACCTAGTAGAATGAGCCGTAATCCTCTGAGGCGGGGATTTACCCGACTCCAAATAAGCATGGTGAATCAAAAGCTTTAACCAAGATGTCAAAGAAATGGCAGAAGCCTTCTGACCTTTCCTAGAACCACAAAAGATAACAAATAGACTAGAAGTCTTTCTGAAATCTTAATTAACTTCCACATAATATTTCAAAGCTCTTACCACATCCAAAGAATGTAAAGATCTCGCCAGAGAATTCTTAGGATTAGGACACAACAATTTCTCTACTAATGTTGTTGGAATTCACAACTTTAGGTAAAAATCTAAATGAAGTCCGCAAAACCGCCTTATCCTGATGAAAAATAAGAAAAGGAGACTCGCAAGAAAGAGTAGATAAATCAGAAACTCTTCTAGCAGAAGAGATGGCCAAAAGGAACAGCACTTTTCAAGAAAGTAATTTAATGCCCAGAGAATGCATAGGCTCAAGCAGAGGAGCCTGTAAAGCCTTCAAAACCAAATTAAGACTCCAAGGAGGAGAAATTGATTTAATGACAGACTTGATACAAACCAAAACCTGTACAAAACAATGAATATCAGGAAATTTAGCAATTTTTCTGTGAAACAGTACAGAAAGAGCAGAGATTTGTCCTTTCAAAGAACTTGCAGACAAATCCTTATCTAAACCAACCTGAAGAAACTGTAAAATTCTAGGAATGCTAAAAGAATGTCAAGAGAATTTATGAGAAGAGCACCATAAGATGTAAGTCTTCCAAACTTGAAAATAAATATTTCTAGACACAAATTTTTGAGCCTGCAACATAGTAATAATCACTGAGTCAGAGAAACCTCTATGACTAAGCACTAAGCGTTCAATTTCCATACCATCAAATTTAATGATTTGAGATCCTGATGGAAAAACTAATCTTGAGATATAAGGTCTGGCCTTAATGGAAGTGGCCAAGGTTGGCAACTGGACATCCAAACAAGAACCAAAAACCCAAACCTGTGCGGCCATGCTGGAGCCACCAGCAGCACAAACAATTGCTCCATGATGATTTTGAAAATCACTCTTGGATGAAGAATTAGAGACGGAAAAATATAGGCAGGTTGAAAACTCCAAGGAAGTGTCAATGTGTGTCAATGCATCCACTGCTTCCACCTAAGGATCCCTGGACCTGGATAGGTATCTGGGAAGTTTCTTGTTTAGATGAGATGCCATCAGATCTATTTCTGGAAGCCCCCACATCTGAACAATTTGAAAAAAACACATATGGGTGAAGGGACCACTCTCCCGGATGTAAAGCTTGACGACTGAGATAATCCGCTTCCCAATTGTCTATACCTGGGATATGGATCACAGAAATTAGACAGGAGCTGGATTCTGCCCAAGCAAGTATACAAGATACTTCTTCATAGCCTGAGGACTGTGAGTCCCACCCTGATGATTGACATACGCCACAGTTGTGACATTGTCTATCTGAAAACCAATAAACGTCTCCCTCTTCAATAGAAGCCAAAACTGAAGAGCTCTGAGTATCGCACGGAGTTCCAAAATATTGATTTGTATGCCTCTTGAGATTTCCAAACCCCTTGTGCTGTCAGAGATCCCCAGACAGCTTCCCAACCTAAAAGACTTGCACCTGTTGTGATCACGGTCCAGGTTGAATGAACCAGAGACCCGTAAAACTATACGATGGTGATCTAACCACCAAGTCAGAGATAGATGAGTATTGGGATTCAAGGATATTAAATGTGAAATCCCAGAATAATCCCTGCACCATTAATTCAGCATTAAAAACTGGAGAGGTCTCATATGAAAATGAGCAAAGGGAATCGAGTTCGATGCTGCAGTCATGAGACCTAAAACTAACATGCATATGGCTACTGAAGGAAATAATAGAGACTGAAGGTTCCGACAAGCTGAACCCAATATAAATTGTCTCTTGTCTGTTAGAGACAAAGACATTGACACAATCTATCTGGAAACCTAAAAAAGGTGACCCTTGTTTGAGGAATCATGGAAATTTTTTGGTAAAATGATCCTCCAACCATGTTTTGAAGAAACAACAGAAGTTGAATCGTATGAGATTCTGCAGAACGAAAAGACTGAGCAAGTACCAAGATATCGTCTAAATAAGGAAACACGAGAACCTTTGAAAAGATTCCTAGAGCTGTCGCTAGGCCAGAAAGGAAGAGCAACAAATTGGAAATGCTTGTCTAAAAAAGAGAATCTCAGAAAATGAAAATAATCTGAATGAAATGGAATATGAAGATATGCATCCTGTAAGTCTATTGTGGGCAAATAATGCCCTTGCTGAACAAAAGGCAGAATAGACCTTATAGTAACGATTCTGAAAGATTGTACTCTTACATGACAAATCAAAAGATTTTCTTTCTTTGGGACAATGAACAGTTCTGAATAAAAACCCCAGACCCCGTTCCTGAAACGGAACTGGTATGAATACCCCAGATAACTCCAGGACTGAAACACACTTCAGAAAAGTCTGAGCCTTTACTGGGATTGCTGGAATACGTGAGAGAGAAAAAAACTTCTCACAGGCGGACTTACTCTGAATCCTATTCTGTACCCCAATCTAAGGAGTTTGGACCGAATTGAACCAAACAAGTTCAGAAAAATCTTAACCTGCCCCCTACCAGCTAAGCTGGAATAAGGGCCGCACCTTCATGCGAATTTGGGGGCTGACTTTGAACTCTTAAATGGCTTGAATTCATTCAATTTTGAAGAAAGCTTCCAATTAGAAACATATTACTTGGGGAAGAATTAGACTACTGTTCCTTATTAAGAACAAAAACGGAAATAAGCTTAAGATTTACCCTTAGAACTTAATCTTGATTCAAAAAAACTCCCTTCCCCACAGTAACAGTTGAAAGTATTGAATCCAACTGACCCAAATAATTTATTACCTTGGAAGGAAAGAAAATAGAAATCTGGATTTAGAAATCAAATCAGCATTCCAAGATTTAAGCCACAAAGTTCTTCTAGCTAAAATAGCTAAAGACATAGATTTAACCTCATTTTTGATAATATCAAAAAAATGGCTTCACAAATGAAATTATTAGCATGTTTAATCAAGTTAACAATGCTAAACAAATCATAATCTGATACTTGTTGCGCATAAGTTTCCAACCAAAAAAGATGAAACAGCTGCAACATCAGCCAAAGAAATTGCAGGCCTAAGAAAAGGACCTGAAAATAAATTGATTTTCCTTAGATAAGACATAAGTTTCCCATCTGAAGGATCTTTAAAATAAATACTATTTTCCATAGGAATAGTTTAGCAAGAGTAGAGAGAGCCCCATTAACTTTGGGGATCTTTTCTCAAACTCCAAACTAACCGCTGGCAAAGGATACAATTTTTTTAAAACCTTTAAAGAAGGAATAAAAGAAGTACCAGGCCTATTCCATTCCCTAGTATTAGAAACTGGAAAGAAACCTCTGAAGTAACCACAGGAGGTTAATAAACAGAATTTAAATGTTAGCCAGCCTTAAAATCAAGACTAGTCTCCTCAATATCCAATATAATCAACACTTTTTCAACAAAGAACGAATGTACTCCATTTAAGAATAAAAAAGTAAATTTGTTAGTGTCAATATCTGATGAAGGATATTCTGAATCAGATAAATACTCATCAGAGAAGGATAATTCAGTATGTTGTCGGTCATTTGAAAATTCATCAACTAAATGAGAAGTTTAAAAAAGACCTTTACATTTTATTAGAAGGTGGGATGGCAGACAAAGCCTTCTGAATAGAATCAGAAAAATATTCCTATAAATTCCCAGGTATATCTTGTACATTAGATGTTAAAAGAATAGCAATAAACAATGCATTAATACTGATGGACATTTCTCTGCATGTAAAAGTTTATCATGATAACTTATTACAAACCATAGCTAAAGATAAAAATTCATAGCATTAAAATAAATGAACTTAGCTTTGGTAGGACTGATATCAGTCAGCAGGAATCCAACAATGTTTTCTGATGCAGGAATAGTTTTGAGATATCTTGCAAATGTAAGAGAAAAAACAACATATAAAGCAAAATATCAATTTCCTTATATGACAGTTTCAGGAATGGGAAAGAAATGCACAACAAAATAGGCCTCTGGAAACCAGAAGCAGAAAGAAATTAAGACTTAAATAATGTCAAAAGTATGACGCACGCAACTGACAAAAAAAATTTTGGCGCCAAGAACGTCTGCAACAAATACGAGCGTCATAGATGACGCAACTACGTGAAAACTCTCAGCGCCAACTAAGACGCCGGAAATACGTCAACAAATTCTCGTGCCAAAAAAGTCTCGCGCCAAGAATGACGCAATAAATTATAGCATTTTGCGCTCCTGCGAGCCTAACAGCCTGCAATTTAGAAAAGGGAGTCAATTTGAAAATTTCAGGTAAGAAATTTTTTAATTTTTTTTATATGCATTTCCCAAAATGAAACTGACAGTCTGTAAGAAGGAAAAATATACTGATTAACCTGAATCATGGCAAATATAAGTACAAAACATATATTTAGAACTTTACATTTAAAGTGCCAAACCATAGCTGAGAGTGTCTTAAATAAAAAAAAACATACTTACCAAAAGACACTCATCTACATAAAGTAGATAGCCAAACCAGTACTGAAACGAGAATCAGTAGAGGTAATGGTATATGAGTATATCGTCGATCTGAAAAGGGAGGTAGGAGATGAATCTCTACGACCGATAACAGAGAATCTATGAAATAGATCCCCGTTAGGTTGACCATTGTATTCAATAGGTAATACTCCCTTCACATCCCTCTGTCATTCACTGCACTCTGAGAGGAACCGGGCTTCAGCATGCTGAGAAGCGCATATCAACGTAGAAATCTAGCACAAACCTACTTCACCACCTCCATAGGAGGCAAAGTCTGTAAAACTGAATTGTGGGTGTGGTGGGGGGGGTGTATTTGTAGGTTTTTTGAGGTTTGGGAAACTTTGCCCCTCCTGGTAGGAATGTATATCCCATACATCACTAGCTCATGGACTCTTGCCAATTACATAAAAGAAAATAGAATGATGTTTTTTCTAGTTCATTTATCGATCTTCCGGGACAAATTTTCTTGGACCTTGGGCAGTTCTAGAGTGTCCTTATACCATTAAAAATACATATATCCAGCGCCAGCATTAAAAAGAGACAAGCTCCCAAAGTGAGATCCCTATAAACTCAAAGAAGTTAACTATGATAAGTGAAGAGGGAGTGCCAACTAGGCTGAAGTATCAAAATAACAGATATTACACTAAAATGGAAAATACAAGTGAAAAATACAATAGTGAATTAGATTTATTATCAAATAAAATAGGATACTCTATACATATAGAACTGTTAAAAATATAGAATTAATAAAAACAACAAAGTGGCCCTATAAGACTCAAGGGCACAACCAATTACAATTGATATAATTAATACAAAAAGTCTCAAAAAATAAACAAAACTCCCAAGTGATAGAGAATGTCTATATGACTAAAATATCCTTTGTAAATGTCCCATATACAGTGTCCTGTGTATCCAAGTAAATAGATTGTGTATCCAAACAGTATGCTAGTGCTAGTAAGAGAGGTAATAACCTCTTAAAGAAAAAATAAAAATATAAGTATATGAAAATCAATAAGAAAAAATTTCCGGTTCTGGCTATAACGTTGTGACTGATATTAGTATGTATTCTGGGATATGTAGTTTTATTGTTGTCTTAATGGGGGTGGTGTTATAAATTATATAAGTACCGGCAGGAATACACCATTTAGTTTCTGATAAATATATCAAAAAGCTGATATTTAATAGTATTATGCTCGAGTCAAGGAATAGATTCCCCTTTTTTCTATGGGAAAGGTACCTCTGATATAAATAAACAATACATTATATAAAAATACATCTAGGCATATTCGTAACAAAAGTCTAAATTTAACATTTTAATAATTGATACAATATGATATAAACATACACTAAAAAACATGAATATACAGAATACATTTTAATTCCATTACCATATATCATAAGAAATTATGTAAAATCGCTATAGATGAGGACTTAATACTCTTTACTTCACCATGAATTGCAAATATATTTCACAAAAAGAATTTAAATATCATTAATAATATCGCTAAGTGATATTAAAAAGGAAATGTGGTAAAAAAGCATATGTCCTTAAAAATCGTTATAAAACAGGCATAATAAAAAGGTTATATTAAAACCGATATCTATGATGTTAAAAGATAATTGCAATAATACAGCTTAAAACATATTGAAATGTAATTAAAGCTTAAAAAATTATATTGAAATGTAATAAAAAAATAGTTGAAACGGTACAGCTTAAAAACATTATAAAACATTAAAAACTAGGCGAGGGTTATTTGGCAGAAACCGTTATTTCAGCTGAAAAGATGAAAAACTTCAAAATCGGCATTAAGGCCTTGTGGGTATATACTGTCTTTATAAAAAAAATCAATTTTGCCACGGCCTGCAGTAACCTTGTTATAGTCTCCCCCTCTCCATTGTTTCGGTACTTTGCAAATTGCCATATATTTAAGGCTTATATTTTTGCCTCCATATTTATCTTGAAAATGTTTGTATAGTGGAACATCTGTTATGTTTAATGGCTAATAGATGTTCTCTAATTCTATCTTTGACACTCCGTGTTGTCTGTCCAACATATTGGAGGCCACACTCACATTCTATTGGGTAAATCACCCCTTTATCTTGACAACGAATGATGTTGTTGATCTTGAAAACCTCTTTACTAATATTGGATTTAAATGTATCACCCTTAACACCATGTTGACATGCTTTACACCATCCGCAGGGGTAAAAACCTTTTAGTCTCTGCCCTTTAATATTAGTCTCAAATAATTTATTTTCTGTTTTTAGTAGACTTGGTGCTAGTATTGATTTCAGGTTTTCAGATCTACGGTAAATAAACTTGGGGACATTGCTTATTTTCTCGCCTATTATGTTATCTTGTTTAAGTAAGTGCCAGTTATTCTTGACTATACGTTCAATTAAAATACGATTCTCACTGTATTTGGTGATCAATGGGACCACAATCTAATTTTCATTCGTACTCATTTTATTCTTATATTTGTTTTTATAGACCAAAAGAGATTCTCTGTCTATCGTGTTGACAGTTTTATTGGTATTCTCCAGCGCATCTTCTAAATATCCTCTTTCTAAAAATCTGTTTTTTAAAAGACTCAACTGTTCCAACCACTTTTTCTTCACTCTTAACATTTGTCCCTTTGGTATATTGGTATATTAGATTTCCAAATGTGGTGATGGCAGCGTGATTGGTGGATGTAGTTATTACAGTCGACTTTTTTTTAAAAAGGTGGAGGTTTCAATGTTATCATTTTCTATCTCTATAGCGAGGTCTAAAAACGTTATGTTAGTATGGCTAAATTTGTAGGTGAACTTGAGGTTTTGTTCATTCTTATTCATCACTTCTTTTGTGAATTTTAAGTCTTCCTCAGTACCTTGCCAAATCATAAAAATATCATTGATGTATCAATGATAGAGGACCAGATCCGCGTTAGCTGGGCAGGAGTCCCAAAATATGATCTCCCATTTTCCCATATATAAATTCGCATTGCTAGGAATGAATCTGGTCCCCATCGCTGTACCGCATAATTGCTTATAAAACTTGTTATCAAAACTAAAATAATTGAGTTAAAATATATAAAATGCCTTCCATAATAAAATCTTTTTGTTCCTCTGCCATTAATTTGTCTTTGTTCAGAAAATATTGCACTGCCTATATCCCTTCTTTATGGGGGATACTTGTATAGAGAGAAGTCACATCGCAAGTTACTACAATATATTTATCATCCCAGGTTATTCTGTTTAATATATTTAGCAACTGTGTGGTGTCCTTAAGATATAAGGGTAAAGTGCTAACATATTTCTGTAAACTTCTATCGATATATTGTGATAAATTACTTGTAATAGAACCAATTCCCGAAATTATCGGTCTGCCTGGGGGATTGAGTGTTTTGTCTTCGGCATATAATAGAATATAGGGATCTTGGGGTATTCTATTTTCAAATATCTATATTCTTTTTCGTTTAGAACCCCATTCTGTTTAGTCCCTTCTAACAATCTATCTAATTCTTCCTTAAATGTTATTGTCGGATCTCCTCTTAGGATCTCATATGTACTGAAGTCTCCCAATATTCTTTTAGATTCAGTCATATAGGCTTCCTTATCTAATAACACAGTTCCTCCTCCCTTATCGGCCGGTTTGATTATCACATTCTTATTGCTTTCCAGGCCTTTGAGAGTTTGTTTGTTCCTTTGTGAGGTTGTGTCTATATTTATTGATTTTGTGAGGTTTGAGTTTTTTAATCTCATCACATGCTACTCTTTCAAATGCCTCAATAGCCCCTCCTTTGTGTGAGTTGGGGTAAAGAGTCTACCTGGGCTTAAATTCTGTATGTATAATTTTACTCTCTTGTGGATTTACATGTGTTTTAGCATTGTTGTCCCTTTGTTGGTTTTCAACTGCTGATTTCAAGAAATATCTTTTTAGAGTTAGTTTCCTTACCAAATCTTTAATATGTGTATATGTCTAAAATTTATTGAGACCCTTAGATGGTGCATAGGAGAGACCTAAGCTGAGTACTTGAGTTTCCTTATCTGTAAGAGTTGTGGTACTCAAATTATATATTCCATTTGGGTGAGGTTTAGTATCTGGAGTGCTCGATATCTGGATTAAGTCCTTTACTTTTTTGGACTTCCTCTCTTTTTTTATATTTCATTCTTGCGCCCCCCCCCCCCTTCCTCCCCTATGCGTTTTCTTTTTTTGTTTTGGGGTATCTTGGATTTCCATGTAGCCCATTTTCCTTTTTCCCATATGTTTCTCTTTCTCTGGGAATGTGCTTCAATCTAATTCTAAAAAAGAATCCCTGGAAGTTTTCTTTTTAATAGATTTAATTAATCAGGTAATCTATAATCTTGGTCTTCATTTCTGATTGTAATAAACCTATTATAAAGGTTTTGAAAATTTTGTCTCCAATTTGTATTTGGAGAATTCTCGTACTCTCGTCTTGTATTTGTATTAGGGATATATCCATTCTTATATGCATGATTTTGGTATTCAGATTCATGTCTGTAATTAGTGTTAGATATGACTATTTTTATTGGTGTATCCCAAATTTTGTCTGTTTCCAAAGTTGTTATCACTCCTTTCAGAAGATTTATTATTAAATCTAGTGTGAGAGTTATATGTATTATGTTTATGAGGACCATAGTTGGTACCATGTCACTATTTTGGTACGTGTTTGTTTAGTATCTGGGGTTTCAATATTGTCTGTGTTTGATGTGTCTGGTCAGATCTAACTATGTTGTCATTTCATAGTTTCTTGGTTTCGTATTATATATATTGTCTTGACCTCTGTTCGAAAATATTTAAATCTCTGTTTGTATTTTGGAACTGTCTATTGCCATTCCGTTCCCTTTCCTTGTTGAATCTCGGCCTACTTTTTATAATTAACGGTTTTCCAACCTTGATTATTATTATGCTCTGTTACCTCGTCCGAATGTAAACCCAAATTTGTGTTCTCGTTTGTTCCCTGTTCTTCCTTTGTGTTTGAATAACAGTTTCTGCCAAATACCCTCCCCCTAATGCCTAGTTTTTAATGTTTTCTAGTGTTTTTAATCTGTACTGTTTCAACTGTTTTTTTAATTACATTTTAATATAATTTTTTAAGCTTTACTTACATTTCGATATGTTTTTAAGCTGTATTATTGTAATTATCATAGATATCGGTTTTAATATAACCTTTTTATTATGCCTGTTTTGTAACGATTTTTAAGGACATATACCTTTTTACCACATTTCCTTTTTAATATCTTTTTAATATCTCTTAGCGATATTATTAGTGATATTTAAATTCTTTTTTTGAAATATATTTGCAATTCATGGTGAAGTAAAGAGTATTAAGTCCTCCTCTGTAGCGATTTTACTTAATTTCTTATGATATATGGTAATGGAATTAAAATGTATTCTGTATATTCATGTTTTTTAGTGTGTTTATATCATATTGTATCAAATATTAAAATGTTAAATTTAGACTTGTTATGAATATACCTAGATGTATTTTTATATAATGTATTGTTTATTTATATCAGAGGTACCTTTCCCATAGAAAAAAGGGGAATCTCTATTCCTTGACTTGAGCATACTACTATTAAAGGGACAGTCAACACCAGAATTTTTGTTGTTTTAAAAGATAGATCATCCCTTTATTACCCATTCCCCATTTTGCATAACCAACACAGTTATAATAATACACTTTTTACTTCTGTGATTAACTTGTATCTAAGCATCTTCTGACAAATCCCTGATCACATGACATTTTATTTATTACCTATTGACTTTCATTTTAGCCAATTAGTGCAGTGTCTGCCACAATCCACGGGCGTGCTCACAATGTTATTTATAGGGTTTACCTGAACTAGCTCTCCCCTGCTGTGAAAAGCAAATACAAAAGCATGTGATTAGAGGTGGCCTTCAAGGGCTTAGAAATTATCATATGAGCCTTCCTAGGTCTAGCTTTCAACTAAGAATACCAAAAGAACAAAGCCAAATTGGTGATAAAAGTAAATTGGAAAGTTGTTTAAAATTACATGCCCTAGAAAATGGCACGCTCTAGGGTTCCGGTGGAGGAGGAGCTGCACAGCTGCAGCTCAGCTCGTTTCTCCAGTCCCCTGGATTTTGGCGGAGCTCTTTTCGCGCCAGCCCCTGCTCTGGGGCTTCCCTTGGATAGTACCAAGAACCACTCCGGAACCCCTGACAGTGGCACAACATCCCACTGTTATACCCTAATCACCAGTGGTTTTGGCCTTTCGGAGAACAGCTTTACAACCTACTGATCTCAAACAAAATTATGGCTGCCTCTTATTACACCTAACTTTACTACACTGTTCTGCCATTTTCAATCAAACTGCCTTACATCGTAGGCTGTATCCTTCCTTGGAGACAAGACGTTTGCTGCGGTTCCTGGCCCTCCCCCCTCCGTGTGCTTGCCTCACCTGACAGCCCAGCGTGAAAACCATCAACACAAACCATCTCTCTGCTGTACCTGTTGTTTCTCCGGTCCTGTCGGCTGGGGCCTGTCCTTCTCCCTCCCCCACCGGTGCTGCGCGGGAGGGAGTTGGGCCCGGTCTGGAGAGTGGACCTGGAGTGCAGCTTGCCCCTGCGTTGCTTGGCCGCCCGGCGCGGCGCCGCCCACTCCCCCCCTACCGGTGCTGCGTGGGGGGAGCTGAGCGCGGTCCTCAGCGGGAGAGCCGACATAGGAGGCCCTGATACGGCGTCTGGGCCGAAATTAGCCCGACAACGATCTGCGGGCTATCACAGAGGATAACTGACGGTAGGATTCTCTGGAGGGGGTGAGTTTGCCAGCCACGCTGGAGATAACCTAACTATGGGAACTGTTTTCGCCTATAGCAAGGGGATGGAAGAACAGCCTTAGGAAATATTTTATTCTCTCTGAACTCAGCTAAGATTGGGACCAACAAGGGTTTGAGTGTGAAGAGAAGAAAGAGACATTCTTTATACTGTTTAAACTCTTATGCTCGCAAACTTTTGCTCCATATCTGTCCTTTAATCACGGAGGACACTGCACAAGTTCTCCCTCTATGGTTCTGCAGCAAAACCCCTGTGAAGTACCTCAGACCGAGTAACATTTCATTTAAAAACTTGACTCTACAAAAACAAGACTCCGGGTCACTTTAAAATATATTGAAGAGGCTGTTTTTCTTCTGTTTTTCTAGCTGTTTGTATCTTTTTGCAGAATTAAGTTTACTTTACTTATTAATGGATATTTTAGATTAGATTCATCAGCTTATTGACGGCTACTTAATTCTAGGCTTGCCAGGCCTATTTCTTCTATCACAGCTAGTTTATTGTTGCTGAGAGATTTCTTAATAATAGCTTTACTGTCCATCAGGGTAATCACTCTATACTGAGGATAGGCTGATCTAAGACACACATAGCATGTATTTAGTGTTGTAAAGTAATCTGTATTTTCTAGAGGTTATATTTCAAGGAAGCACTGTATCTCTACCATGTCTCTTATGTAATTGATTGACATCAAATTCTCGGACCTATCCTTGTTAAAGATTAAAGAAAGATAAATCTCTGGGGGTTTACTCAGTAGAGAAGACTAGTTAAACTAAAAGCTTATAGTATGTACCTTCCTTATAAAAACTCTAAAAAATTCTGAGAGGTAACCTAAGCCCTGTAACTAAGTATATTTTAATATCAATCTATCCCAGGCCTTTCCTGGTTAAATATCTGGCTAAGCACAAAATTATATCCATCTTTTTGCTATAAGTAACGCCTCTGCCCCTACTGGCTTTCAGGGCAATAGAAAGGAAATAAGGATACAAATCCAAGGTTAAAACCCCTTTTTATCTAAACTTAATTGTCAACAGTAAAATACCTAAAACGCCCTAGACATAAAAGAAGTCACATTGTGCAAAGGCTACACTGATATATTGGCTATTTAGTAGGTATGAATAATTATTGGGAAAAATGTGAACCAACTTGGTTATTTACTCTTCAAACACGGTAACTGTGGCACATACTGTGGCGACTGTGGCATAACCGTGGTGTGTACAACAATGAGGGTGTAACATTGGCTCTGTGACAAGGGCATAGAGAATAGATTAGGAACTGCAGCAAATTGAGCTGCCTAGGTTTACAATAGATCAATTAAGTTACTAATATAATTCTGTAAAATACACGTAAAAGGGAGTAACAGTAAAGTAGCCCTGGAGGGGAAGAAGGAGGAGAAGTAAAAGGAGAAATTGCTGTAAATTACAATGTAGTATTTAAATACCTTCTCAAAGGGTCAATTTGGCCGAAGGAAGCAATAGACTTTAGAAGTAAAGTAGGGGCTAGGGATATCATAAGTGGAAGAAGCTTTTAGAGCAAATGTGAACACAAAGAGCCGGAGAAGAGAAGGGGTTAAACTCAGAGTCGCTTCTGTAGTGGCTCCACAACTAATCACCTATTAGATTTTGGATACTATTAACAACACGTGACCTTTTTTCTCACTATATATCTCCCTCAATTGTCCATCACTATCACTATCACACAGAACCCCTCACATCCCTTCGGTTTTATTACCTCCCTGCAGGGTTTTTTTTTTTTTTCTCTCTTTCTCTCCCTCACTCCAAATATTAGCACCCTGGTAAACCTAAAATTAAGAGCACACTTCTAAATCACAAGTGGGTACACCACACATGGATAAATTTTTAAACACTCACGGCAAAACCCCTTCTCCAATCATGGCGAATAGAAACAAAGATAAGAAAATAAAAAGCTCAATAAGCACCTCAGTGGATACTAACCTAGCCTCCAGCAATTTTCCATACCCCTATGAATCTTCCAATACTCAAGCCTTGGTGGATAGTATCTTAGAAGCACTTGCCCCCAAATTTGACACTCTGAGGTCAGAGATTAAGCAAGATATGAGATCACTTTCACAAGAGCTTAGGCAATTCTCTAACAGAGTACAAGAACTTGAGCAACGAGTCTCAGATCTTGAAGATCTAACGGTCACATATACTACAAAATCTAAAATTAATGAAGCAACAATTGAAAAACTTCAGTTTAAAATTGAGGACTTAGAAAACCGCTCTAGACGGAATAATTTTAGAATTGTAGGAGTACCAGAAGAGAAGCAATATGATAACCTAAATAACTTTATTTCTGAAACACTAGTACAACTCCTCAAAATTCCAAGTGCATATCCCAAAATTATTATTGAAAGAGCTCATAGATTAGGGAGACCTGCCTCAGACAACACAGAGAAAGCTAGGCCAAGACCAATTATAGTCAAACTACTGAATTTCCAGGATAAAATTACCCTTTTTCAATATTACCGTAAAAATCAGCCCATTGTACTAGGGAACTCTAGTATTTTTATGTTCCAAGACTTCTCGGTTGAAACGGCAACTAAGAGAAGGGTGTTATCCCCAACATGTACTAAACTTATTAACATGGGCATACGGGCTACCCTGATCTATCCAGCAAGGCTCAAAGTATGGGACAAGGACGAAATATATTACGCTGAGACGGCTAAAGAGGCAAGTGAACTCTTAGCCAAATTAAAAATACCTGAATAATTAAAACACTCAAACAAAAAGTGAGACAGTTGATAATTGTTAAGAAATGGTTCAAAATCTTGGTTCTCTCCCCCGGGTGCCTAGGCTTCCCCCCAATCCCCACCCCCCCCCTCCGCCAATTTTTTTTTTTTTTTTTTTTTTTTTTGTGTTTCTGGTTTATCCCCTTATATTAAATTAAGAATATGACAAACTTAGATAGTATTACATTTGTTTCGTGGAACATTGGAGGTCTCACATCCCCCATAAAAAGGACAGCAATTTTAAACCAGCTGAGGAAAATAAAGTCCGACATAGTATTCCTCCAGGAAACGCATTTAAAAATAGAAGAAACTAGGAAACTAAAGAAATCCTGGGTAAAGGAGGTACTGGCCACTCCAAGTTTAAATAGGAAGAGAGGCGTAGCCATACTCCTCGGGAAAAAGATAATGACCAGTGGCTTAGAGATTCTCAATACACAGGTAGACCCAGAGGGGAGATTTATACTGTTAAAAATCAAGGTGGCGAAAACCATATACACATTATGTAACCTATACGCACCTAATGTGATAGACGCATCTTTTTGGGATTCCTTATTAAACAAAATTATGTTATTCCAGGAAGGCTTTTTGATATGCGGGGGTGATTTCAACATGGCCCCACAATATCCGCTAGACAGACTAAGATCAGCCGCCAATCAACTTAAAAATAAAAGAGATAATTTAGAAACCAAGATTTTTAAAAAAATTACACAGAACTTGGTAATAAAAGACATATGGAGAGTGCAGAATCCAGAGATAAGAAACTTTACATGCCTATCTAGGGCCCATAAATCATTTTCCAGAATTGACCTATTTTTAGTAGATACTAAGCTCCTTGAGTTGAAAATAAGGACAGAGATCTTACCTATCTCCCTATCGGATCATGCCCCCATTGTTCTTCAGTTTCAGGAACTTGATAAGAGATGTAAGCAAGTACGTTTTTTTTTTCCTAGGTATCTATCAAAAGATTTAAAATTTAAAAATTGGCTCAATCTCAAATTTAAAGAATATGCGGAGCATAATGTTGAGTATAGTAGGCATCCTATGATATTTTGGGAGGCAGCAAAGGCTGTTCTAAGGGGTGAAATAATATCCTACACAGCCAATCTCCAGAAAAAAATCAAAAGTAGAGAGAAAGAAGTGACTAGCTCATTAATTAACTCTTATAACCATTATCTCTTAGATAAAACAAGGATTAACTGGCTTAAATATATAAAAGCCAAAAATGAGAGAGATACGTATTTATCCTACCAGGCTTCGCAAAAAGAATTAAAACTTCAAGCCAGACTTTACAGATTTGGAAACAAAACAGGTAAGCTCCTGGCTAATTTAGTGAAAGGATCAAAAGGAGCAACCTTGATTGAGTCACTCCAACAGGAAGGCAAAACAATAACTAGGTCAGAGGAGATAGCAGACCTCTTGTTCATATATTTTCAGGAATTATACTCAGCCAAAAAATCGGACGAGACCCAATCTGCTCAATTCTGGAGACAGCTGACACCCCCTTCTTTAGGGAGGGATGAGTTAGAGATCCTAAACGCTCCTATTATGGAGCTGGAAATAGAGAAAGCCATTAATAAACTTGCATTGGACAAGGCACCCGGCCCAGACTCATTACCAAATGAATTTTATAAAATTCTTTCGCCATTGATAGTTCCAAATCTTTGTAATTTATATAATGCAATATACATAGACCAGCTTCCAATCCCCCCCTCTTTCTCGGCATCAAACACAATATTAATACCTAAACAGGGTAAAGACCCCACCTTGAAAGAGTCATACAGACCTATAGCTCTACTGAATATAGACTATAAGATTTTAACATCTATCTTAGCAAATAGACTACAATCTATCCTACCTATAATTATACACAAAGATCAAGCAGGTTTTCTTTACAAACGCAATTCATCAGCAAAGATAAGAGAAGCTCTATTGACGGTAGACTATTATAAGACAGAGGTGGATGGGGAGGGGGGGGAGGACATCTCTGACAAGGCAGTCATTTCTATAGATGCGGAAAAAGCATTTGACTCTGTTCATTATGATCATATAACAGAGTCTTTACTTAAATTTGGGTTTGAAGGTAAATTCTGTCAACTGATTAAAAATCTATACAACAAACCATCTACAAGACTGCTGGTTAACGGCTCCCTTACCCCAGAGATCATACTGGAGAGGGGGACCCGACAGGGATGTCCTCTTTCCCCCCTGCTTTTCGATATTTCTATAGAGCCCTTAGCTATGATGGTAAGACACCAATTAGAAGGCATAAAAATACGAAATAAGGAGCTTAAAATTGCATTATATGCAGACGACATTCTTCTCTACATAGCAAATATTAAAGACAACCTGCCAAAGTTAATATTGCTTATTAAACAATTTGGTTCTTTTTCAGGCTACAAAGTCAATACTTCAAAATCAGAACTGCTATGGCTGAGAAAAAATAAGAAATCACCATCAAACATACCCTTTAAGATAGTGTCAGAGGCCTTTAAATATCTAGGCGTCCTAATTCCATCTAATATAGACAAGCTTTATGAATTAAATATTCCCCCAATATTGCAGGATATTAAACAGAGGTTAACAAGTTGGCAAAGTCTCCCCTTGTCTATAACTGGTAGGATAGCCTTGTTCAAAATGGTACTATTGCCAAAACTGTTATATATCCTCCAAAATGTTCCAATAATTCTCAAAGGGAAAGACATTCGGCAGCTGAACGTGGCATTGAGAAGATACATCTGGCAGGGCAAAAAAACAAGAATTGCTTTTTGTAAATTACAACTACCAAGAAATCAAGGGGGGTTGGCACTGCCGGATGTACGTTTGTATAATATAGCGTACTCAGCACGCATTGTGGCAGATTGGATCTTTTCTAAAGATTATATAACAAATAATGATTTAGAGAACAACATATGCTACCCATTCCTTCCAGTAGCCTTAATACATTGTAAACCTAAATCAATACCACAGGAACTGAAATCATTTAAAACTATTTACAACCCTATACAAAGTTGGTGGAAATTGGGCAAGCTTCTATCAATAGATGGTAATGCATCTAAGTTTGTTCCATTTCGGGGTAACCCGAAATTTCCGGTTGGCCTAGACTCAGCCATATTCCAAAGATGGCATACGGTAGGATTGGATAGGGCTATTCAGTTTATAGATAGAGAGAATCAAGTGATTAAAACCTATGAATCACTCAGGCAGGAATTTGATATTCATAATAGAGAGTTCTTTGCCTACCTGCAAGCCAGACACTTTGTAACAGATCTCAGGAGGGAGGCAAACGGAAGATGGACGTGGGGGAAATTGGAGGGGTGGTTGGAAATGGTGAAAAATGGTCAGTGCTCCATCTCACCATGTTATTATATGTTAGCCTCCCTTAGGGGTACATCAAATCTTGAGAGACTCTCGGCTGATTGGAACAACTTAATACCAGAGAGCAATGTTGATGCCCAGCTGGTACAGGGCTCCTTTACAAGAATAGCTCAATCCACACTATCCTCAACCTGGAGGGAATCACAAGTTAAATTGCTATACAAGGCGTATTTTACCCCAGAGAAAGGTTTAAAATGTGGGAATAATAAATTCAATAAATGCCCAAAATGTTCACAACCCGCAGCAGATTTGGTTCACATGATATGGAGCTGCCCTAAGATGGGTCAATTCTGGAAAAAAGTAGAATATTGGTTAAAAAATAAAGTAAAGATTCCTCCATTTGAAATAACCCTGAGTTATTGTGTTTTCCTGAGAAATGTTAGAGAAAAACCACATCCCCAACATAAACTAATTAACATGACAGTGGTTGCAGCCAGATATTTGATCTTTAAGAAATGGAAATCGACTGCAACACCCACGATTACGGAGATCAAAAACTGTCTAAAAAAACAATGTATATTAGAACAGCTCGACACCAATATGAACGACGAAGGGGACATTAGAAAGTTTTTCGCAAAATGGTCCTTGTTTATTAAGAGCTTTTCGGCAGTGGAAATAGATTATATGATTTTCCCATTTAGAAATTCGGAACTGGTACTATTGGGGATATGGTAGATTTCATTGGGAGATATTCCCCCTTTTTTTTTTTTTTTTTTTTTTCTTTTCTGGCGGGGGGGGGGGGGACAGGGGGGAGCAAAATCAGGGAGCAAGTGATAAATATGACTTGTCTCCAAGATATGACATAGTATGACAAAACAAGGTAATTTAGGGTATATGTGGCATTTGAAAGTCTAAATTACATGATTATTTTGCGGAATAGAACAAATATTATGTCACTAGGTTTATTTATTTTCATTATGAATACCTTGAAGCTGGTGGGAAAATAGAAAACAGGAAAAAAAATAAGGTTGAGACTACTTTTGTTCTTTTTGTTTTTTCTTTTTATTTCAGAGATGCAACAGAAACAATAACAGGTTTATTACGATCGTATATTGTGAATATCTTTGCTGTATTTATGTATTTTGTTCTTTGTGGTTTTTCTTTTTTTTCTGTTCTGACGCATTACATTTTATGCTGTATTGTGAACTCAACCTTAATAAAAATACATATAAAAAAAAAAAAAAATTACATGCCCTATTTGAAACATGAAAGTTTTTTTTTGACTTGACTGTCCCTTTAAATATCAGCTTTTTGATATATTTATCGGCAACAAAATGGTGTTTTCCTGCCGGTACTTATATAATTTATAACACCCCCATTAAGACATCAACAATAAAACTACATATCCCAGAATCCATCCTAATATCAGTCACAACGTTATAGCCGAAAATGACATGCATCCGCAAAACCGGAAGTGACGTATCTGTCACGTTACGTCCTTTATACCAACGATATAGACACATTTTATGGTATGTTTAGTGACACTGAGTAGTATGATCTATTCACATTATGAGGCTGTGTTTTGTGACCTTGATTTTAGAATTTACTATGAGGGGAATCATTTTAATAATAAAAAGAACGATACCGGAAGTGAGCTCTTAATAATATGAGTGATACCGGAAGTGACCTAGTAATAAGAACGCATAGCCTCCATCTTACATAGGGGCATTATAGGGCCTGTTATGTTTAAAATATTGGCAATTTTAGGCGGGAAGTTACACCCATGCCTATTGGCCAATACAGGTTATTTAAGCCACCCCATAACCAGCAGTTGACATCTTGAAAAAGGCCCAGTCCAGGGGCCGAAACACGTCGATACACACGTAAGTAGTCACTGCTCGAGTCCAATATAGGGTAAGCCTATTTTCAATTGAGATTTTTAATTTTATTAGCATTATTGCATTATGTGATTTTTGTTTCCACAGGTACAATCTTCACTGGATCATCACTGGATTTTTGTTACATTGGATTTTAGACTATTTTTTCTTATTTTTATTATTCTTATTGATTTTCATATACTTATATTTTTCTTTTTTCTTTAAGAGGTTATTACCTCTCTTACTCGCACTAGGATACTGTTTGGATACACAATCTATTTAATTGGATACACAGGACTCTGTATATGGGACATTTACAAAGGATATTTTAGTCATATAGACATTCTCTATCATTTGGGAGTTTTGTTTATTTTTTGACACTTTTTGTATTAATTATATTAATTGTAATTGGTTGTGCCCTTTAATCTTATAGGGCCACTTACTTTGTTGGTTTTATTAATTCTATATTTTTAATAGTTCTTTATGTATAGGGTACCCTATTTTATGTGATAATAAATGTAATTCACTATTGTATTTTTCACTTGTATTTTCCATTTTAATGTAATATCTTTTATTTTGATACTTTAGCCTAGTTGGCGCTCCCTCTTCACTTATCATAGTGTCCTTATACCAGGCAGGTACTGGTTGGATAATTTTTTGTCTTTTACCAGGGTTTTTGTCACCCTTGTGGTGCTGATTAATCCTGCTGGATTCTGAATGTCTCTTGGCCTACTCTATGGACTCCAGGCTCGAATCCTACCGAAGTATGAGGCCTGTTTAAATACAACCCCTCCGTACGGAGGGTTATGAGTGCCAATCTAGGTTGGCTGTTCAAAGTTCTTGCCTGGGATACGGATCGGTTTTTGCAGACATCGTGGTTCTTCAGGTCCCCGGGGACTCAGAACCATTATTCCATTCTTTGTAATTGGGAGATGTTTGTGACCTATGTGGTCTGGTGTGCTGAGTGATTAATGATTTGCATTTTCACTCAAGGTTCTTCCGGACGCTGACTCTTAGCCTATTAAGCATTTTATTGCGGTGGCAGAGTTTCCTTCCTTCCAGTCTTGGGTGATCATATGGTCTGGATGCGTGGGCATGTTCTTTCTCTGCTCAGAGTTGTTTTACTCTATAAGTTGGTGTGCAGGGGTTCCCTGCCTTCTGTGGGGAGCTGCAAAGCACCAGCTTTAGCCTGCTTAAGGAAGATTTTGGAAGATAGATCCTTCAAGCATGTCTGGCTGTTGTCTCTTCCATTCATTACCCTTGGTCTGACCATGGTCTCAACGTTCGGGTGTTTTTCCGTCCTCGTTGAAACTCTAGCCTTGGGGCTTGTCAGTTAATAGAGACGAGGTCGATTACATAGGGCCGCCCTTCTGGGGTCAGATAGTTGACCATTTATCCTTGATGCTCTGTTAGGGGCTTTGTGGGTGATGTCTTAAGTTTGATTCTCTGGGACCGGTGAGGTAGCTCAATGGATAAATGCCCTAACTACAAAAAAGCCTGTTTAAAAGATCCAAGGTCACAGGTTCGAATCCCGGAATGGCCGATTCCGCCCTTCATCCTCCGAGGTCAATGAAATGAGTGCCATTTCATTACTTTAAAGATGGCGAGCAGGGTACAGGGTTCTCTTTCGCCTTCGGGCATTGATTGCTACCCTGCCTGTGTGTGTAGCACGTATTAACGCTTGCCTATGAGATTTCTTTGTGATCCAGGTGCCCTGGGTGCTGAATCTTAGACTGTTAAGGAAGTCCTTTGTGACTCTTGGGTTTGAGGCTATTGCTAGATCGCCAAGCCTACGGACTTTAGAGGTATGTTCCTCCTTATAGGGGGCAGCTTAGGGTTCCTCTGGAAGTTGGATCTTCGATTGATTCCTTTTTCGAGGACTCTGACCTAGGTCCGTGTCTCTCCTTAGATGGGTATGGACAGTTCGATCTCACACTAGATGTTTGTGGTCCCGCGGGCCTCTCTCTGTAGAGGCTGGGATTCTGTGAGAGATGCCTATTGTTTTGTGGCTTAGGCTTTAGATCCTCTTGACCGTTCCCTACTGGTCTTCTAGCGCATTTACGCTGCTCCTGTAGACTCCAGGTATCTCACCTGGGTTGGCGATATGGCAGAGGGGTCTCGCCTCTATGGTAGGGTGGTTTTCCGTTGTTTATTTCCCTTCTCTTCTAGAGCGGGGGTAGGGTTCTCCGGGTTAAGAGTTAGCTTAGTATTTGGAACGACCTGTGGGTCCTTGGTGTCTTGCCTTGTAAGGGTTTTTTCCCTTCTTGCGTTCCAGAATCCTGGAAGGGGAGTTGCGATGTAGTGACTGGTTTCTCCATTCCTGCAGCGGGAGGCTGAGGGTTTGATCACTATGGGGCTCCTGCTATATGTTGAATTCTGATATATGGATGCTGAGGATCTGAGGATCTTCTTCCCTTGGAAAGTGTTCCTTGTTTTTAGAGGAGACAGCCGTGTAGGGGGTTTCGTACACAAGCACAATGTCTATCCTGACTCATGGTAACATACTGTTTGTAGTAATGGTCAGCGGTCTAACCGGGGGCCTTGTTCCTACGTTGGCCCTTCATTTCTCTTCCGAAAGTCTGGGACTCTTGTCTTTGGTCTTGACTAGCCTTTGGGCTAGGGCCCTTATCTTACATGGAAGATTGGGGGTCGGTTACTCTATGAGAGTTGACCGTTTTCTTTAGAGTTGGTTCTCTCCTTTGTGGGAGGTCTTTGATGTCCTCGTCCTTTCCACTGATGTTCGTTGCTGGGGGGGGAGCTTCTTGGAGCTCGATATTCGGAGGTCTGTGAGCCCTTGGAAGGTTTGCAGTTGAATCCAACTACAGCTATTGCACTTTGAGGGTGTAACCAGCTACAGCTAATTGGACCTTGACTGGGTTTTAGCAAGCTCGGAACCCCTTTCAGTATTTGGGTTTAGCAACAGTGAGTCAGTTTTCTACCTGGAAGCTGGTCATTGTGAGTTCCTATTCAGATGTTTGGTGTTCTTTTTGGAGAACTCTTTACTAGCTGCTGAGATAGTTATCCTTTTTTTCTGCTGTCTCTGCTGTCTAGCTTGCAGATCTAATATGAGGCAATGGGGAGCTCATGGTTTTCCTGGAGTACCTTTGGGTATGGTACAGGGTCAGGGATATCAGGGTGTTTCTCGAGTCCTTTTTGGGACATGTTTCCCTGTGTATGGAGCTCTTTTTTTCTTTGGTTCTTGTGTTTCTTGGGAGTTCGTCTCCCTGGGCGTTGCTATTGTAAGGCAACCATTGGTTGTTATATGTTCTGCAGAGGGGAATGATCCTTTGGATCTTTAATGAGATTTTGTTCTCCCTTTTGGGGGCAGATAGCGGTTCTTGTCTTGGCCGGGTACCTTCATGGGTGTCGTGATCCACGGGGCTGAGTCCTCGAAGGTTGTTTGGGCTTGACGGACTCTGGAACTGAGTGGTTTAGTTCGACTTTGCCGGCGGTGTAACTAATGTGCAGTTAACTGGGCTTCAAGTTTTTAACCGTATTGTCTATATTTTTTAGGGTGTCGAGTATCAGGCTGTGGTGCCTGTTTAAGGGGCTGCCTTTTTTACCCACCCGTTGTTTGCATTCAGTGTCCTCTAGCTTGGTTATTGTTTTCCCAAAAGTAATGAATGCAGCTGTGGACCTTTTAAGAAGGAAAAACATGAATTATGCTTACCTGATAAATTCATTTTCTTGTGAAGGGAAGAGTCCACAGCTCCCGCCCGTGCTTTATCTATGAGGCGGCTGTAATTTTTTGTTTTCCTGGAACCTTTTTTTCAATCTGATATTTTTCCTACAGTTCCTTGTTCCCTTGGAAGAATGACTGGGGGATGAGGGAAGTGCAGGAGGTATTTAAGCCTTTGGCTGGGGTGTCTTTGTCTCCTCCTGGTGGAAGGTTCTGTATTTTCCCAAAAGTAATGATTGCAGCTGTGGACTTTTCCCTTGAGAAGAAAATTAAATTATCAGGTAAGCATAATTAGTTTTTTTAGTTTTGTTAATATTATTACTATTTTTGTTCTCCTTAATTTTGCTTTTGCTTAGACATTTTCTGTTAATTTTAGCACTGTTGGGCTTCTCTTTCCCTCTATATTTTCCTCTTTAACTTTCTTGATTATTTTCTATGTATAAAATTCCTGAAGTTAACCCTTAAAGGTGTATCTCTCTAGATCTCTAATAGTAATGGGGCATACAGGCGCTGTTCCCAATTCTGTTCTTTTAGATCCTTTAGAGGGTAGATGCTCAGATTTTTTTAATAAAATGTGTAAACTAATAACAGTTGTTGCCCTTGCGTAGCTATGTAATACTTATATGGGTTACCTGTCACATCCTAATAGATCTGCTGTGCTTGCCTCTAAAGTAGTCTGTTCTCCCTCAGTCTGTTTTACAAAGGCGTTCTTAAGACTTTTCTCCAGGTTTTAAAAATGTGGTGTGCTCTACAGTATCTGAGATGTTGGGGGCTATGCCACCTCCAAGAAAGTTTAAAAGAAGATCTAAGTCTTATGTCATATCCTCTAGGCAGGGACAATCAATCTCATTCTGGGCTCATGAATTCCAATTTGTCCAAAGACTTACAGAAGGATTGAGATTCTAGTTCTTCTGTGTTCTCTTCTGAGGGTGAATGTTGTTCTGATGAGCTTGAGTCCGTTTCTGAACAAGATTCATATTCTTCCTCATTTTATGTTCAAATTGTAACACCCACGCACTTTACTGAAGAAAGTATTGTGCACGTTAAGGAATGCGGGATCCTAAATTAACTGAGGAAAAATCTGTTAAGCAACTGGATTTGATTTTCAAGCCTTCTCCTAAGGCACCTGAGGATTTTTGTGCTCATGTCGCCATTACTGAAGTCACATCAATCAGATGTATGTATTTTAATCAATATTTAAATAAGGACATGATTTTCTATTTTGTTCAGCAGGACATATATCTTTTCTCATTTGCACAATTGTATGTATTCTGCTTAGTCGGATTATGTTTGTGTGCAACTGTGCTGTCTATGGATTTTCCATATACTTGGGTGTATGAATATGTTTATTCTGTTCAGGTAATGTATTATTTTGCGTGTTCACAAACATACACAGTATCTGTATGCTCTCTCATCCCAAAAAATTATATGAAGGCCACCGCCTTTATTCAATGTGTTAATTTTGTCTAGCCTTTCTGTTCTGCGAATCAAACGGGAGTCTGCATCAGTGATCAGAGGCGTAACTAGAAACCACAGGGCCCTGGTGCAAGAATCTAAGAAGCCCCCCCCCCAAGAAAAAGGGTGAATTTGATACATACATGCATACATACACACACACACATATATATCTAATAATTATTTCTTTTATACACACACACATATATATATATATATATATATATATATATATATATATATATATATATATATTGTTTTTAACATTTAACACAGAAAAAAAAATGTGAATAAGATTACATGTCTGCAAAAGGAGGTAGCCTGTGCCGACAGTCTGTGAGATGGTCTGACCATCTATTACTGTATATAGTGACACTGTTTAACCAACCAGTACTATATATAGCGAGTTAGCGACACAGTCTGTAATCTGTCAGTGAGATGGCTGGCCTTACCCTACCCGCCCCAGTACTTTATAAAGTGACCACAGTTAGGGATGCACAGAAATTTCGGCCGCAGAAACGTTTCGGCCGAAAATTGCATTTTTGGCTATTTTCGGTATTCTTTTTTTTTTGCCTGTTATTTTCAGTAAAATTGTGCAGCCTGTTTTAAATTTGATGCTAGCCTAGAGCTGCTGTTTAAGTTCATTACTTGACTTACTGTTTTGCATGTAATCAGTTTTATAGGATTATACTTTATTTGGATAATTGGTAAAAAAAAAAAAACCTGTTAAATCTGATTCTATTACATAGAACTAAATAAAGAATAATACAGTATATTGATATTTGATATTTTAAGTAGGAATGCACCGACATTTTGGCCGCAGAAACATTGTGGCCGAAAATGGCATCATTTTTTGCCTGTTTTTTTTTTCTTCTTTCTTATCATATTCTTATTCATATCCGCATACGCTCTCAGCATTTATAATTGCACCAGCAGTTCTGGTGAAATGCTACCCCCTGCAGATTTGCGGCCAATTGGGTGTCAATCAACCCGATCGTATTGCATTGGGTTGATTTCCAGCGATGTCTGTCTGCCGCCTCAGAGCAGGCGGGCAGGTCATGGAGCAGTAGTCTTTAGACCGCTGCTTCATAACTTGTTTCTGGCTAGCCTAAAGGCTCGCCAGAAACACTGGGCTTCAAGCTGCATATGGAGCTTGATAAATATGTCCCAGAGACGCTAGTGAAGCATAACATCACCCTTACATGATATCAGTGCAGGCAGTGGCATGTTAACCTGTCCGCGATCCTAATAGCTCCAGCTTGTCCCTGCTTCATATGGTATGTGGATCTGGTTCAAATGTCCTCTTCTCCATGATAGCTTTTGCAGATCTCTTATATCAAGGGCTTCTATTCCAACCAGATCTCAATCTCTTAAATTTAACGGCATGAGTTTGAACGCCTAATTCTAAAACATAAGTGTTTTTTCAGACCCTGTTATTGTCACACTGTGCAGGCAATAATTCTGTGACCCAAATGACTTATAAGATTTTGAAGATTTCTTCTATAAAGGTAAGACGAGTCCACGGATTCATCCTTTACTTGTGGGATATTATCCTCCTGCTAACAGGAAGTGGCAAAGAGCACCACAGCAGAGCTGTCTCTATAGCTCCTCCCTTAGCTCCACCCCCCAGGCATTCTCTTTGCCTACTCTAAGTACTAGGAAGGGTAAAGTGAAAGAGGTGATAAAATGTTAGTTTTTATTTTCTTCAAGCAAGAGTTTGTTATTTTAAATGGTACCGGTGTGTACTATTTACTCTCAGGCAGCAGATGGATGAAGACTGCTGCCTGGAGGATGATGATCTTAGCATTTGTAACTAAGATCCATTGCTGTTCCCACAGAGGCTGAGGAGTACAGGAAACTTCAGTGTGAGGAACGGTTTCATGCTATGCAGCAATGAGGTATGTTCAGTCATATTTTTCTGGAGAGACTGTGTATTTCAGAAAGGCTGACATTATACCCAGGAGGGTAAGGGTAAGCAGTAATCCTAGAGCTAAAAGAAGGGCATTACTTAGCTTGCATATGGGGCCAATTACAAATATGGTTGACACTGAATTGCAAATGTTTGGAAGCAAACGTTTTTTGGCTGGGGAGTGCTTTAACATTTTTGTGAGCAATAACGTTTTGGGCAGCTTTATTAAGGGCACACATGGCTTAACTTTTGGGTCTCAGAACCCACATGGCTAGTTATAACCGCTCTGGTGCAGTTCTGTAAGGCTGTGGAGACATCAAGTGAGATGGGCGGGGGCCTATTTTCGCGCCTCAGATGCGCAGTTAGTTTGATCAGCAAGCTCTAACTCCTGAGGGCCCTGGTGTATGTTTTGGGCCAAATCGAAGCTTTTACCCCACATTTTCGATCCCTGAGGGCAGGTAGGGCCACAGCAGCGCTGTGGCAAGGTGCTGAGAGGTTTTTTTCCGGATCTGGGCTTATTTTCGATCCAGGTTTGCAAATTAAGGGGTTAATTGTTAAAAAAAAATTTGTTGTGCAATCTTAACTACCTATATTGTGTCTACATACAAAATTTTGAAAAATTTGGTGCATGTTTAGGCTGTTTTGCAGAACATGTATGCTTTTTTTCTCTTAAAGGCGCAGTACCGTTTTTTAAGATTGTTATTTTTTTCACTAAATAAAGTGTTTTCATGCTTGTTTGTAGTCATTACTAGCCTGTTCAACATGTCTGACATTGAGGAAAGTTAATGTTCAATATGTTTAGAAGCCATTATGGAACCTCCACTTAGAATGTGTCCCTCATGCACTGAAAGGTCAATAAATTGTAAAGAACATATTTTAGCTACTAAAAGTATGTCGCAGGATGATTCTCAGTCAGAAGAGAATCAGGTTATGCCATCTAATTCTCCCCAAGTGTCACAACCATTAATGCCCGCTCAAGCGACGCCAAGTACTTCTTTCACCCTGCAAGATATGGCCGCAGTTATGAATACTAACCTCACAGAGGTTTTATCTAAGCTGCCTGGGTTGCAGGGGAAGCGCAGTAGGTCTGGGGTGAGAACAAATGCGGAGCCCTTTGACGCTTTATTAGCCATATCCGATTTACCCTCACAATGTTCTGAAGTGAGGGATTTGCTGGCTGAGGGAGAGATTTCTGATTCAGGAAATATGTTCCCTCAGACAGATTCAGATATGACGGCTTTTAAATTTAAATTAGAACACCTCCGCTTATTGCTCAGGGAGGTTTTAGCGACTCTGGATGATTGTGACCCTATTGTAGTTCCAGAGAAATTGTGTAAAATGGACAGATTCCTAGAGGTTCCTGCCTACACTGATGTTTTTCCGGTCCCTAAGAGGATTTTGGAAATTGTTACTAAGGAGTGGGATAGACCAGGTATTCCGTTCGCTCCCCCTCCTACTTTTAAGAAAATGTTTCTCATATCTGACGCCGTGCGGGACTCGTGGCAGACGGTCCCTAAGGTAGAGGGAGCTATTTCTACCCTGGCTAAGCGTACAACTATACCTATTGAGGACAGTTGTGCTTTCAAAGATCCTATGGATAAAAAATTAGATGGTCTTCTGAAGAAAATATTTGTTCACCAAGGTTTTCTTCTCCAACCTATAGCGTGCATTATTCCTGTAACTACTGCAGCGTCCTTTTGGTTTGAGGCTCTGGAAGAGGCTCTTCAGGTTGAGACCCCATTAGATGATATTCTGGATAGAATTAGGGCTCTCAAGCTAGCTAATTCTTTCATTACAGATGCCGCTTTTCAATTGGCTAAATTAGTGGCAAAGAATTCAGGGTTTGCCATTTTACCACGTAGAGCGTTATGGCTTAAGTCCTGGTCTGCTGATGTGTCATCAAAAGCTAAGCTCTTAGCCATCCCTTTCAAGGGTAAGACCCTATTCGGGCCTGATCTGAAAGAGATAATTTCAGACATCACTGGAGGGAAAGACCATGCCCTTCTTCAGGATAAGACGAATAAGATGAGGACCAAACAAATTAATTTTCGTTCCTTTCGGAACTTCAAAGGTGGTCCCTCTACCTCTTCCCCTGCCGCAAAGCAAGAGGGGAATTTTGCTCAATCCAAGTCAGTCTGGAGACCTAACCAGACTTGGAACAAGGGTAAACAGGCCAAGAAGCCTGCTGCTGCCACCAAGACAGCATGAAGGGGTAGCCCCCGATCTGGGACCGGATCTAGTAGGGGGCAGACTTTCTCTCTTCGCTCAGGCTTGGGCAAGAGACGTTCAAGACTCCTGGGCTTTAGAAATAGTAACCCAGGGGTATCTTCTAGATTTCAAAGATTCTCCCCCAAGGGGGAGATTTCATCTTTCTCAATTGTCTGTAAACCAGACAAAAAGAGAGGCATTCTTACGCTGTGTAGAAGACCTATATACCATGGAAGTGATCTGCCCAGTTCCAAAAACAGAACAGGGGCAAGGGTTCTACTCCAATCTGTTTGTGGTTCCCAAAAAAGAGGGAACCTTCAGACCAATTTTGGATCTCAAGATCCTAAACAAATTCCTCAGAGTCCCATCCTTCAAGATGGAGACCGTTCGGACTATTTTGCCAATGATCCAGGAGGGTCAATATATGACCACCGTGGACTTAAAGGATGCGTATCTACACATTCCTATCCACAAAGATCATCACCAGTTCCTCAGGTTCGCCTTTCTGGACAAGCATTACCAATTTGTGGCTCTTCCATTCGGGTTGGCCACAGCTCCCAGAATTTTCACAAAGGTGCTAGGGTCCCTTCTGGCGGTTCTAAGGCCGCGGGGCATAGCTGTGGCGCCTTATCTGGACGATATCTTAATCCAGGCGTCAACTTTCCAACTAGCCAAGTCTCACACGGACATCGTGGTGGCTTTTCTAAGATCTCACGGGTGGAAGGTGAACGTACAAAAGAGTTCACTTATCCCTCTCACAAGAGTTCCTTTCCTGGGAACTCTGATAGATTCGGTGGACATGAAAATTTTTCTGACGGAGGTCAGGAAATCAAAAATTTGATCCATCTGCCGAGCTCTTCATTCCATTCCTCGCCCGTCAGTGGCTCAGTGTATGGAGGTAATCGGCTTAATGGTAGCGGCAATGGACATGGTTCCGTTTGCTCGCTTGCATCTCAGACCACTGCAACTTTGCATGCTCAAACAGTGGAATGGGGATTATGCAGATTTATCTCCTCAGATACATCTGGACCAAGAGACCAGAGACTCTCTTCTTTGGTGGTTGTCACAGGATCATCTGTCCAAGGGAATGTGTTTCCGCAGGCCAGCGTGGGTCATAGTGACGACAGATGCCAGCCCATTGGGCTGGGGTGCAGTCTGGAATTCCCTGAAAGCACAGGGATTGTGGACTCAGGAGGAGGCTCTCCTCCCGATAAATATTTTATAACTGAGAGCGATATTCAACGCGCTTCAGGCGTGGCCTCAGCTGACTTTTGCCAGATTCATAAGATTCCAGTCGGACAATATCACGACTAGCATATATCAATCATCAGGGGGGAACAAAGAGTTCTCTAGCGATGATAGAGGTTACCAAAATAATTCAATGGGCAGAGACTCACTCTTGCCATCTATCAGCAATCTATATCCCAGGAGTGGAGAACTGGGAAGCGGATTTTCTAAGTCATCAGACTTTTCATCTGGGGGAGTGGGAACTCCATCCGGAGGTGTTTGCTCAATTGATTCAGCAATGGGGCACACCAGAATTGGATCTGATGGCGTCTCGTCAGAATGCCAAACTTCCTCGTTACGGGTTTAGGTCAAGGGATCCTCAGGCAGTACTGATAGATGCTCTAGCAGTACCCTGGTCGTTCAACCTGGCTTATGTGTTTCCACCATTTCCTCTCCTTCCTCGTTTGATTGCCAGAATCAAACAGGAGAGAGCTTTGGTGATGTTGATAGCACCTGCGTGGCCACGCAGGACTTGGTATGCAGACCTGGTGGACATGTCATCTCTTCCACCATGGACTCTGCCACTGAGACAGGACCTTCTGATTCAAGGTCCGTTCCAGCATCCAAATCTAGTTTCTCTGCGACTGCTTGGAGATTGAACGCTTGATCTTATCCAAGCGGGGGTTCTCTGAGTCGGTCATAGATACCTTGATTCAGGTTCGAAAGCCTGTCACCAGGAAAATTTATCATAAGATATGGCGTAAATATCTTTATTGGTGCGAATCCAAAGGCTACTCATGGAGTAAGATCAGGATTCCTAGGATTTTGTCCTTTCTCCAAGAAGGATTGGAGAAGGGGCTATCAGCTAGTTCCTTAAATGGACAGATAGCTGCTTTATCAATTCTACTGCACAAACGTCTGGCAGATGTTCCAGACGTTCAGTCGTTCTGTCAGGCTTTAGTTAGAATCAAGCCTGTGTTTAAACCTGTTGCTCCGCCATGGAGTTTGAATTTAGTTCTTAAGGTTTTTCAAGGGGTTCTGTTTGAACCTATGCATTCCATAGATATTAAGCTTCTATCTTGGAAAGTTCTGTTTTTAGTAGCTATTTCTTCGGCTCGAAGAGTTTCTGAACTATCTGCATTGCAATGCGACTCGCCTTATCTTGTTTTCCATGCTGATAAGGTGGTTTTGCGTACCAAACCTGGATTCCTTCCTAAGGTTGTTACTAATAAGAATATTAATCAGGAAATTGTTGTTCCTTCTCTGTGTCCTAATTCTTCCTCCAAGAAGGAGCGTCTATTGCACAACTTGGACGTGGTTCGTGCTTTTAAGTTTTACTTGCAAGCGACCAAAGATTTCCGTCAAACATCTTCTCTGTTTGTTGTCTATTCTTCAAAACGTAGAGGTCAAAAAGCTACGGCTACCTCTCTTGCCTTTTGGCTGAAAAGCATCATCCGTTTGGCATATGAGACTGCTGGACAGCAGCCTCCTGAAAGAATTACAGCTGACTCTACTAGAGCGGTGGCTTCCACATGATCTTTTAAAAATGATGCTTCTGTTGAACAGATTTGTAAGGCTGCAACTTGGTCTTCGCTTCATACCTTTTCCAAATTTTCCAAATTTGATACCTTTTTTTTCTTCGGAGGCTATTTTTGGGAGAAAAGTTCTTCAAGCAGTGGTGCCTTCTGTTTAACCATCTGTCTTGTCCCTCCCGTTCATCCGTGTACTGTAGCTTTGGTATTGTATCCCACAAGTAAAGGATGAATCCGTGGACTCGTCTTACCTTTATAGAAGAAAAGTAAATTTATGCTTACCTGATAAATTAAAATATAATCCGTCATTTTAAGACGGATTATATTTTTTTTTATTTATACTTCAGTCACCTCTGCATCTTGTAGTTTCTCCTATTCCTTCCTGTACCTTCGGTCGAATGACTGGGGGGTGGAGCTAAGGGTGGAGGTATATAGACAGCTCTGCTGTGGTGCTCTTTGCCACTTCCTGTTAGCAGGAGGATAATATCCCACAAGTAAAGGATGAATCAGTGGACTCGTCTTACCATAGAAGAAATTAATTTATCAGGTAAGCATAAATTTACTTTTTCTTGGAATTGTCTTTCCAAAGGACTTTCCTGGGTTTTCATAAAGCTAGGGCAGTCCTGTATACTAGTATGATTTTCTGCTTAGGTTGTCTTTTCAGAAAATATAAAAAAGGAGATTGTTGTTCCTTCGTTGTGTCCAGATCCTTCTAACCCTAAACAACGGCTTCTTCATAATCTTGATGTTTGAACTTTAAAGTTTTTTTTTTCTCCAAGATACTAAAGATTTCAGTCAAAGTTCTACATTATTTGTTCACTATTCTGGTTCTTTTAAAGGTCAGAAGGCTACTGCAGTAGCTTTAGCTTTTGGCTCAATCTGCTAATTCACAAAGTTTTTTTTTTTTTTTTAATGGCAGGAAGATCTTCCCCTAAGTGTATCACAGCTCATTCTAGCAGGTTAGTTGATACTACCCTGGTTTCTAATGCTGCAACCTTGGAGTAGGTTTGCAAAGCTGCAACATGGTCTTCTCTACATACATTCTCCAAATTGTACTGTTCTGATGTTTTTGTTTTTTCGGAAGCAGCTTTTGGCAGGAAAGTCCTTCAGACCGCAATGTCTGGCAAATAGGAACTCCCTTATTTTGTTCCTCCCTTTCCATAATATGCACTCTCAGCTTGGGTATTGAATGTGTTTTTTTTGTTGAGCTTTTATTGTTATACGATCGTTGTGCATGCACTAGTAGGTGTTTGATGTCTTCGTGTTTTTTTTATTTTATTTTTTTAAAACCTTTATTGTGTCAAGTTGAAATGCACATTACACAGTAGCAATACAATTTGATCATGGTACATAAGAACAAACAGTAGCGCCATTATAGAACAGGGTATAACCAGAAGTAATTACTCTCTTAATGGTGCTAAGAAGGTGAAGAGCTTTCTTTGGTAAGCATGTCGTAACTCTTCCAGCCAAAATTGGACAAACAACTTGACCTCTCTTAATATAAGTTATAACAATTCAAACATCAAAAACCCAAAAAGAAGAAAAAGAAAACAAGTCCAGAATATGTCTGTCTTGTAGTGACTATGAATATCAATAAGAAGGTCTAGTATGTTATGTGTGTGTACGTGCATTAGGTCTTAATTACATGTATTTGATACTGCAATGGGTTTCAGAGAGTAAAGGTATTCCTCCCAAAGTAGACGAATGGATAAAAATTCTACCATTTTATGTTGTTTTGTGTAATGGTATTGTTCCATGTCTATGGCAGTGGAAACTCTATCGCGCCAGAATTGTATAGATGGTAAATTTGGTTGCTTCCAATAGTATGGGATGTATTTTTTAGCCGTATTAATCATTACGGTAAGGAGTTTAAGTCTCAATGAGCATGATATCTGTGGCAGGTAGTTAAAAATAAAGGTCCATGGAGTGAATGGAGTAGGCGTTCCTATCACTAATTTTATTTCCTCACTAATGTCTGACCAGTAAGATTGTGCGATCGGGCATAACCACCAAATATGGAGGAAGGTGCCTCTTTCTGTACATCCTCTCCAACAGCTAGTGTTGGAGCCTGGGAACAATCTTCCCAGTTTGTCTGGGGTGTAGTGCCATCTACAGAGAAGTTTCATGTTCATTTCTGTTATATTCATAGAGGAAGCAGATGAACTCATATGTTTATAAATTGTTTTCCATGTCTTAGGTGATTGTTGTTCACTTAATTCTCTCTCCCAGCTCACGGTATAAGATGGGGGATGAAGTGAGCGGTGTGTGATTAGTAGTTTTTATGATGTGGATAAAATGCCCGTTGTCGAAAAAGGTAGATAGCATAAGGATTCAAATGGAGTTTGGCGTCGGGTTAGATTATGTCTCTCTGCGTGTGTTGCGAAGTAGTGTGCTAGTTGGTGGTATATGAGCCAGTTATTTATGGCCGGTCCCATTATGTCGATCATTTCTTCCTTGGGCTTTAATTTACCGTTTTGTATAAGTGAGTAATGAGGTAATACCTGGGTAAGGATTATTACTGTGTCGGGATGAAGGTTGGTATGGAGTTTCGGGATTGCCTATGAAAGGTGTTATGGGGCGAATGAGTTGTAGAGATAGATTTGTATCCTCTCAAGATTTTTCCCCATACATTAAGCGTTTCTCTAACTAGAAACGGGAGTTCCGTATTATTCTTTCACGTTTTGTTGTTGTGAGCCAACATCTCCCTCCTAATTGGTCCTCCTTTGCGATTTCTTGCTCTAAGCCCACCCACTCTTTGTGTTGTGCATGTCTACACCAGTCCACTATCCTGGTAAGAAAGGTAGCGTAGCGATATAGTAGCACGTTGGGCACTCCAAGCCCTCCTTCTAGCTTGGGGCGATATAAAGTTTGTGTAGCAATCCGGGGACGCTTATGGCTCCAGATGTATGCATTGATAAGCTTCTGTAAGGAGTAGATAGTGGAATCAGGGATAGGGATGGCTAATGCCTGTAGAACATATAAAATTTTAGGAAGTATCACCATTTTAATGGCGCTTATCCTTCCCAGCCAAGAGATTGGTTTATTGGCCCAGGAGTGTAGTGTGGCGCTGACGTGAGATTTCAGGGAGTTGAAATTTAGAGGGACTAACTCTTGTAAGCGGGGGGAGATCAGGATCCCTAGATATTTGATTGCTGTTGGTTGATGTTTGAATTCATGTAAGTTTAATATACGTAGGTCCTCTTGGGGTGTCCCTAAGTTAATGAATTCTGATTTTGTATGGTTAATACGAAAGTTGGACAGCGTCCCATATTCTTGAAATAGAAGTATCAATGGAGGGATGGAAGTGGGAATGTTCGAGAGTGTGAGGATAATGTCATCCGCGTATAAGGATGCCTTATATTCCTGCTGTCCTATAGAGATACCATTGATCGAGGGTGTGGTTCTAATATATACTGCAAGGATTTCCATTGCTAGGATAAACAGTGTTGGGGAAAGCGGGCAGCCTTGTCTAGTACCGTTATTTATATGAAAAGGGAGGGATAGGGAGTCGTTTAATTTTATTTTGGCCGTGGGATTATTGTATAGTGCAAAGATCATATGGGTAAATTGGTCATCAAAGCCAAATTTTTTCGTGGTCTGTGTTAGAAAAAGCCAACTGAGATGATCAAACACCTTTTCAGCGTCTAGTGATAAAATTATAGAGGGGATATGATTAGTTGTAACATATTCTATAATATTTAGTATTTTAATGGTGTTGTCTCGGGCTTCTCTGCTAGGGGTAAAACCTGCTTGGTTCGTATGTATAATGTCAGGGATAATTTTGTTCAAACGAGTGGCCAGGATTTTCGCACAACGTTTAATATCCAAATTCAACAATGAGATAGGCAGAAAGTTAGAAGGTGTTGTAGCTGGCCTACCCGGTTTTGGAAGCACAACCACATGTGCCTCCAGCATGGAAGGGGGAAATTGCTCTCCATCTATTATAGAATTAAATAGCTTTGTTTAGTGTGGAATTATAGTGTTTTGAAACGTCTGGTAGTACCTTGCAGAGAATCCATCGGGGCCGGGACTTTTCCCCGATTTTAACTCCTGTATCGCAAATGTGACTTCTTGTGGGGTGATAGGTGAGTTAAGATCCTTCAATTGTGTTTTATCAATGGATGGAAGCTGGCACCCTTGGAGAAATTTAGAGATATCTTGTGAGAGTTGGTCTAAGGGAGTTACAGAGTGTATATTATATAGATTTGAATAGTAGGTGTGGAATTCTTTGAGAATATCTGGGGTGGTTTTCTGAGGAGGTTTACCTGGAGTGCGTATTTCATATATGTATGACTTAAGTTTCTTTTTTCTAAGGGTTCTGGCCAGGTATTTGCCTGCTCTGTTTCCTTCAAAGTGGAACAAGCTGTTTGTTTTCCTTTTTAGTGTGAGATACTCTATCTGTAGGAAATCGTCTAGTGCTTTCCGTATCACCTCTATCTGATCTAGAATAGAGGAATTTGTCGGGGATAGTTTATGTTGAAGGGACAAATGTGAAAGTTTGGAGGTAAGGTCTAAATATTGTTGCCTTTGTATCTTGTTGATCTGAGATTTTAATTGAATAAATTCGCCTCTGAGGAAACACTTATGTGCCTCCCAGACTGCAAACTGATTGGGTGTAGAAGGGGAGTTGATGAGAAAATATTCCTCTATGGTTTTATCTATCTTCGTAACATTGTCTATATTATTTAGGAGAGTGTCATCCAGCATCCAGTGACTGTGGTTTGTGGTGCGTTCTGGCCAATTAATGTGTAATTGGACTGCAGAATGGTCGGACCATGGGGTAGGTGTGATCTCATATTTAGTGATATGGGATAGGCCTAGTTGATTAGTGAAAATATAGTCAGTCTTCGTGTTTTTTTTTAAGCACACTTAATTTTCGTGTGATAAATCTCTTGTGTGTCTGTATGTTTGGCCTGTTATGTTAGTGCTCACCCGATGATGTATGGATATTTAAAGTGACAGTTTACCCAAACTTTTTCTCCATTTCAACTTGTTCCCAATGATTTATTGGAGTGTATTACAGGTAGCCCTCAGTTTACGCCGGGGTTAGGTTCCAGAAGGAATGGTTGTGAATCGAAACCGTTGTAAATTGAAACCCAGTTTATAATGTAATTCAATGGGAAGTGAGGGAGATAGGTTCCAGGCCCCTCTCAAAATTGTCATAATAACATCTAATACATTATTTTTAAAGCTTTGAAATGAAGACTTTAAAAGCTAAACAGCATTATAAACCTAATAAAATAATCACACAACACAGACTTCACTTGCATTTTTCTGCAAACAGTTCTTTCTATGCATTACAATCTGGACTGATTTATAGACAGGAAGATCTTGTTCCTTTGAAATCTGCTCGATAGCTCAGGTCTGGTTAAACTGATTAATTTCAGCTTGCTTGGCTTTGCTGCAACACAAGCGGACAGCTCCACCTACTGGCTATTTTAATAAATGCACTGCTTCTCAATGCTTTTCAATAGTCACATGACTGGGAAAAAAAGGTTGTTATTCTGAAACGGTGTAAATTGAATCGTTGTAAAACGAGGGTCACCTTGTATTTAAAAGTAGCTCCTTTACCCTTATTTTGTAATTTGAAATAGGTGATTTAGCCTGTTGTATCCCCACCTATACTGAAAGTTTATTGACTTAAGTCCAGACTATTGACAGGCTATGTAAACACAGCCAGCAAAAGAAATTACACTCCCGGTGTGGTGTAGAAGCGATAACTAATACAATGATAATTTTCTATTGTTCTCTCAAAGTATTAAGCTTTAGTTTACATAGAAATATAAGAAAGGAAGCATGTGTGTGTACACAGTGATAATTTGATGAGAACTGATTTTTACCTGCAAGCTCAACCTGTTTCAATAGGCTGTGGTTTCAAAGCACAAAACCAGCTATTTCATATACACAAACCTGAAAATGCAATTTCTCATACATTTTATACTCTGCAGCTGGTGTAACAAGTCATTGGAATTATATTAAGGGAGAAACAATTTTAAAGTATATTGTCTCTCTAAGCCTCTGGTGAAGGGGTAAGATTTAATAGAAGAGCTGCTTTATTTGGGTGCAAGGTTGCTTTATTTACCCCACCTCTACTGCTATGTTTAAATCATCTGTATTTAGATTTTTTTCGTTGCTCGACTGTTATTTTCCTTATTAAATTTGCAAGGCAGCTTTTGATAGGAAAGCACTTGGGCGGCTGTTTCTAGGTGTTAAATATTTTGTATTTATATTTTATCTGCATTAAAAAAACAATAAAAAAATAATCATCCAATGTATTTTGAATAGTATAAGTCTGGTCACGCCCATATTACTTGTGGGCTTCACATCCTGGATATCAGTTCCCATGAGTAATGGATCGTGAACTCTCACCAGCTTCATGAAATAAAATATAATTTATGCTTACCTGATAAATTTGTTTCTTTTATGGTGGTGAGAGTTTATGAGCCCTCGCCTATTTTTTTTATTTTATTATAATTGTTTTTTCTGGCGGCATGTTGAGTATGCACCTCCCTTTTCCCATGCTCCTTTTTGTTATTCTTGTTCTCTTTTCCTACCTTCTTCTTCTTTTCCGGGTTGGATATAGGTCAGACTAGTTTCCAGTAAGGTAGGTGGGTTTTAAGGGGTCTTGGTTTTGTGATCTTTGCCCCCTCCTAGTAAGTACCAGGAGTAGCATTGTAATGGATTGTGGGCTCTCACTACCATTAAATAAATGATCATGTAAGCTTAAATTATAATTTTTCATATATTAACACTGAAAGACTGAGAGTAACAAATCGATTTTTTTTTCTGCACATACTACCCATGGTAGAGTACCACAGAAAAGTTGTCAGTAGCTGTCCTTCACTGCATTTTGAAGGCCAAAATATGTAGAAAATGGAGGTTTGTTTAGTAATATTTAGACAGCTATAGAGTTAGAAAGGCTCAATAAATCACAGATCTTAAATATAACATTAAAAAGAACAGGTAATGAGCTACCATGTGGAGTTGAATAGTTCTTATAGAAAAAAAATTATGGGCAATCCAAAAATGCCCTGAAAAGGCTATTTTATGTTACCCTTGCTATAAGTAATTACCTATATATCAAGAGAAAGAGAAAAAAAAAATTGTTCAAGAAGGGTGGTAGAAAGCACTAACCAAATTTCTGAAAAATCAAAACTGTTAAGGCAACTTGCATTTGTATATTTGACATGGAATGACCCAGCTTTAACCCTTTCCAGCCATTAGGGCGTTCCATGCTGGGCTTTAGCGCAGTAAGGACAGCATGGAACGTTTTAGCCTGATCCCTTCATTGAAATCGCATGATCTTATTTATATTCGGTTCAGATGTAGACAAATAAGTCCTGGCGGGAAATGGTTACATTTTGTAGCTTGTATAGAAGGTGCATTCATGTACCTTGTGACACTAATTTGCATATCCTTAGCCAATATCCTCTGCTCTATTAGAAACACTGTTTGCTTAGATCTGTCTATAGTTGTACAATGATCTGTTGTGATTCTTTAAATAAAAATACTCATTGTCTGTTGCAGGTGGCTCCTCTGGTGATGGGATTTGGACTGCACATTCTCCTCTTCCGCAACTGGAAAATTGGGTCAGTTTTGCTGATACTCCACCAAGCAGTGCTCTTTTAGCCATGCATCCTGCCTCTGTCCAGGTGTGACATTTTATAAGTTGCGTTTTAATTTGCCCCATTGTTATGGCTTCTTTCATGCATCCATTTATTTGTTAAAGCATTTTGCATGGCTACAGCCTGACTTAATGGGAGGTTACGCATTACAATAGCAGAATTATTTGTGCATAATATGCATTAAACCCTTTTTTTCACCAAACAAAATTAATAACTAATGGAACGGACATCTGTCATTGGAATGAGCTTGTTCCTGTGCAGCTTCCGTAGCTAATTTCTGTCCTTTCTGGACGATTCTCTGTGTATCTTACTTTCTAGCTCTTTATGTGTAGCTTTCTGTCATCTGTGAAAGAATTATCAGCTAAAATAATGCCTTTTAAGTTGTGTATATATTAGAGATATACATGTGTTCTTTATTTAAAATGATTTATTGAACTTGTTCGTTATCTAATACATAAGAAACTATTCTTTGTAAGTAATTCTAGAGAGCTTAAAGGGACAGTGTAGGTTAAAATAAAAATACAGTTTTGTAATCAAGAATGATGTGTATATAAAATATTTCGTTGACAATTTGCTGCTAAAGGAGTTAAAGAGAAATGTAAAATTCCCTGCTTTAGTGGTTCTTATATCATTTTTCAGTACAACTGTAATATGCACACCCCACATAGCTTGTTCTGTCAGTGCCTGATAACATAGAGCAGTTTAGGAATGCTGTAAAAAACAAGTAACTGTGCAGAGCTTGTAGAGTTAAAGGGACAGTATACACCAATTTTCATATAACTGCATGTAATAGACACTACTATAAAGAATAAGATGCACAGATACTGATATAAAAGTCCAGTATAAAACTGTTTAAAACCTTACTTAGAAGCTTCCAGTTTAGCTCTGTTGAAAAGTTTACTGTAACACACCCACTGCAAGTGGGAAATAAGACACTGCCCCCTCCCCCTTCTTTTGCATATGAAAAGACCCTTTACACAAACAGAAGCAAGCTGGAGTAGATATCTGGTGGTATTCTCCTTAAACGTTGGGGCTTGGTTAAGAATCTGCAAATCAGAGTAATGTTGTTGTTTTTTTTTAAAAAAAAGCAAAACTATACATTTAAAAAAATAACAAAAAAACTTTATGGGATATATATATATATATATATAGATCATCTACAAAACATTTATGCAAAGAAAAAATGAGTGTATGTCGTCTCTTTTAAGGACATGGAGCAGTGAGTGTAAATTACAGATGCCGATGTCTCTGGATCATCCAATTCCTAAACCTAGTTACTAAACTGTTATCAGTCACTGACTAGGGGCTGTAGTGAAATAAGCTGTGTGGGGAGAGTACATTATGTCTGTACTGCAAGCTGATATCAGCACTGCTAGAACAGGGAAGTTTGTTCTTATTTTTAACTCCTTTAGCTGCACAATTTTGTATGTGGTACTATTTATTTATGCATCATTCTTTATTAATATATTAACATATGGGATTGAACTCCACTCCATCAGTAGGGAGGCAAAAATTACCCACATACAAGGGCTTTAATCCTTCCTACCTCCTGATTACCCCGAGTCTTCATTTCTGCCTTCACAGGGGAATGTTGAAATAATGAGGTGCTGATATTTCTTTGTGGGAAGGGGTGCGTAAACTGCTGTAAGGCCCGCTATCCCCCTAAGAGTACAGAGAATAAGGCAGAGGGGTTTAGAGGAGTATTTTATAGGCAGTGAGTTATTCTCCTGAGGGAGTTTTTCACTAGCCTACCATAGGTGAGGCTGGGACTGGTCCTGCAGGCTCCTCCTATTGGCTTTTTCAGTGTACCTCCTGGATAAGATCTAGAGTTAGTGATATCTAACTAGGATGAGCTCATCTACAGGCTTCTTAGCAGGTGCAATATTTTTTTTATCAGGGCCAGGGGTCCGCTTTATATGTTTCTCAAACTTGACATGTAAAAGTGTTAGATGTTAAAGGGACAGTTCACCCAAAGTTTTTTTATTTTTCATTGAAAGCACTTAATTAAGTATGCCAGTCTGAAAGAATAAATACACATTTTTTTCTTCATAAAGATATATATATATTTATTTATAACTATTTTCAACAGGCTTGTCTATACCCTGTATTACCTTTTTGATACGTGCATTTAGCCTGTTTAGCCCTAAATTGCTTTGCAGGTGTGACCCGCCATCTGATGAGTTAATTGAAAGTGTGAACAAGGATGAGCACTCATAAACCCTCAGATGATCCCTGTTAGTAATGTGAATGAAACCTTCAGTATTGTATTGTGAATTTCAGACACAGCCCACAGGTTATCCCTCATAGCCCTCACGTAAAGCATATATCCTCCTGAGATGCATTCTGTGCTTCATCGCTGTGGAATGTACCTATGACATACAGGTCCGTGAAAAGCAAATTCCAGTCACACAATAAATACATGCACTTTATTACACTGACCAGGCATTGCAATGCCATATTCAAAGACAGTGTTATTATTATGTGAACTGAGTTTCCAATGGGTGCAAAACACAAAAACATAAATCTTCATCAATGCTTTCCATGTTCTTTATGTTCTCTGGAATTGCTCATTGCTTTTCACATACACTCTTGACACTGACCTGTATGTAATAGGTACATTCCAAAGCGAGGAAGCACAGAACGCATCTCAGAAGGCTATATGTGTTACATGAGGGATAACCTGTGGGCTGTGTCTGAAATTTACAATACAATGCTGAAGGTTTCATTTACATTACTAACAGAGATCATCTGATTGTTTCTGCTCGCTTTCTGATTGCACACATAAATATCTGAAACTGCTTCATTTACAAATCCTCAGCAAAAGCCTGATGACTAAATATGCCTAATGTATATATCTGCTAACCGGAGCAGTGTTAATAGTAATATTGGAATGTTACTAGTATATGCGAGCGTTCCTGTAATCTGGGTAAGTAACATTCTATAAGCATCAAAAACTTTCTTTGCAAATTATATCTGTGCGCTCTGATTGTTTTCATTACGTGTCAATCTCCAAAGAACTTAGATTCCAGTTGAAGCGCTCCCCCGTTCGTGTGCGGGCACACCTTGACATAGAGAGTGCGCTTCTCTGATAATTGCACATGCGGATTGAAATAGATATTTCCTTCTTAATATAAGGAGACCCCACGGCTTCATTACTTACTGTTGGGAAATACTGAACCTGGCCACCAGGAGGAGGCAAAGACACCCCAGCCAAAGGCTTAAATACCTCTCCCACTTCCCCTATTCCCCAGTCATTCTTTGCCTTTCGTTACAGGAGGATGGCAGAGAAGTGTCAGAAGATTTCGGAGTTGTTCCTTAGGAGGGGTATCTGCCCTTCGATATGGGAATGGAGTTTTAAGTAGTCTTGTTAGCCTCTCAGTGAGAGCATTGACGAAAGTTAGAGTCTGGAGATGCAGGGAGAGTCTTTCTGCGAACCCATCCAGACTGCCTGCTAACAGCTCTTTAAAGGGACAGTAAACACCAGAATTTTTGTTGTTTAAAAAGGTAGATAATCCCTTTATTACCCATTCCCCAATTGTGCATAACCAACACAGTTATAATAATATACTTTTTACCTCTGTGATTACCTTGTATTTATGCCTCTGCAAACTGCCTCCTTATTTCAGTTCTTTTGACAGACTTGCATTTTTAGCCAATCAGTGCTGACTCCTAGGAGCTTCACGTGCCTGAGCTCAATGTTATCTATATGAAACACGTGAACTAACGCCCTCTAGTGGTGAAAAACTGTCAAAATGCTTTCAGATTAGAGGCAGTCTTCAAGGTCTAAAAAATTAGCACATGAACCTCCTAGATTTAGCTTTCAATTAAGAATAGCAAGAGAACAAAGCAAAATTGGTAATAAAAGTAAATTGGAAAGTTGTTTAAAATTGCATGCCCTATTTAAATCATGAAAGATTTTTTTTTACTTTACTGTCCCTTTTAAGCAATCAGTGTTGACGAGTTTCACTGCCTGCTTTTCCTTCACTCAAGTCCATGTCAGGAGCGATTCTACAAGACTGTCACACTTTAGGGGCTGTGTTTCTGTTCCACAGCATGGATTCTGGTAAGATTGTTTCAATTTTTACATATGTTGAAAACGCTTGAAGACAGGGTCACAGTGTGACTCTTTTTATTTTAATAGAATCGTGGGTTAATATCTCCTTAGGGAGGTTTTTGAACAGTGGGGATTAATCAAATGTGATGTTTTTGATTTTATGTTGCTTTGTGTGAGATTTCATTGGGCTCATAGACTGTTAGATGGCTGTAACACAAAGGTTTTTACTTTCACTTTGAACGCTGCGCAGCTTGTAGCTTGGTGTGCTTTTTCTTATAGCAGGGTCTGTCCTTCCTTGCGCACCTGGTGACCGGGAGTGGTCACACTTTCATTTCCTCTTTCCTGAACGAGCTAGCTGTCGGAGAAGACTTTTTTTTCTCTGTTTGCCTGGGTCTAGGAGGTGGTGAGTGCCCCAGCCATTGGGAGTATAAAGGTTTTTGTGAGAAATAAAAAGATTGTTTTTATTCTGTGTCCTACTGTCATTAGCGCAAGCTTTGGAGGATTCTGATATTCTTGAGGATACTCCCTCTATTCCAAATAGTAATACCTGTTTATATTGTGAGGAGGCCTTGGCATGACCGCCCTCTCAGTTATGTTCAACATGCTTCAACAAAGTTATGTCTAAGAAGGTTGACCCTTTTAGTACCACTGAGCTGTCCACCTCTGAGGACTCACCGTCCCGTGAGGTGCATACCCATCAGTCATCTCCCTCATACATAGCTTCCTGTAGCACGCCTGATCCTCCATCTGGATGGAGCCTTTTACCATCAGACTTTACTGCACAGTTAAAAATAACGGTGTCTGACGCTCTTAGTGCTTTACCTCTCCCTGCCAAGCGCAAGCAAAAGGTTAAACATAGCTCTCCTGTCCAGGGGTCATCAAGTGATTTATTGGATTTATCTGTTTTTTAGTTATCGAAGGATGGGTTACACTCAGTCTTCAGAGGGTGAACTTTCTTGATCGGAGTCTATCTCTAGGCCTCCTGCTGCGGAGGAACCAGCCTTTAGATTTAAGATTGGATACTTACGTTTTCTTCTAAAGGAGGTTCTGTCTACATTAGAGGTTCCAGATGCCAAGCTGCCTGATGAACCGTTGATCCCTAAATTAGAGTTTACGAGGACAGGGTAGTGCCTTTAACTTTTCCTGTGCCTGTAAAGATGACGAACATTATTAATAGCGAGTGGGATAGAATTGGATCTTCCTTTTCCCCTTTGTCTTCCTTTAAAAATTTATTCCCAGTCCCGGACTCTCAATTGGAGTTGTGGGCTTCTGTCCCTAAGGTTAATTGTGTTTTCTCCACACTGGCTAAGTGCACTACTATCCCACTTGAGGATAGTTTGTCGTTCAGACAGCCGATGTATGAGAAGATGGAAACTTTTTCTCAGAAAAATGTTTCAGCATACGAGATACTTGTTTCAACTGGCAGCGACTGTTGCCTCGGTTGCTGGAGCTGCGGCCTACTGGTGCGACTCCTTAGCGGACTTGATTGAGGAGGGTCCCCTCGACGTTATCCAAGAAAGAATTGAGGCCTGGTCTTTCTGGCTGAAATCTTGGTCTGCGGATATGACTTCCAAGTCTAGACTCTTTTCCCTTCCTTTTAAGGAAAATGTTTTATTTGGTCCAGGCCTGGACTCCATTATCTCCACAGTTACAGGGGGCAAGGATGCCTTCCTATCGCAGGATAAAAAGAACAAATCTAAGGGACAAGGCTCTAATTTTCATTTTTTTTGTTCTGAGAAATCCTAAGAACAACAGTCCTCCTCTAAGCCAGAGCAAGCCAAGAGTACTTGGAAGCCAGCGCAATCCTGGAATAATTCCAAGCAGTGCAAGAAGCCCGCCGAGACCAAGTCGACATGAAGGGGCGGCCCCCGATCCGGCGCTGGATCCTGTATGGGGCAGACTGTCGCTGTTTAAAAACGCTTGGTTCAGGGACGTGCAGGATCCATGGGTCCTGGAGGTCATAGCTCAGGGATACAAGATAGGTTTCAAAACTCATCCACCCAAGGGCAGATTTCTTCTCTCAAGCCTGTCTTCAAAGCCAGAAAAGAGGTAAGCCTTTCTGGGGTGCGTGCAGGATCTGTCCTCCCTAGGGGTCATTGTCCCGGTTCCTGTCGCAGAAAGAGGTTTGGGATACTATTCAAACCTGTTTGTGGTCCCAAAGGAGGAGGGAACTTTCCGCCCAATTCTGGACCTGAAATGCTTAAACAAGTTTCCATATGTTCCCTCGTTCAAGATGGAGACAATAAGGTCCATCCTTCCTCTAGTTCAAGAAGGACAGTTTATGACCACTATAGATCTGCCAATCCACAAGGATTACTTCCAGTTCCTAAGGTTTGCGTTCCTGGACCAACGCTTCCAGTTTATTGCACTTCCGTTTGGTCTAGCTACTGCTCCCAGAATCTTTATGAAGGTTCTAGGGGCTCTTCTGGCCGTTGCCAGAACCCGGGGTATAGCAGTAACTCCCTACTTGGACGATATTCTGGTACAAGCACCATCTTTTCATCTGGCGGATGACCAATCGGTATCTCTTCTCTCTCTTCTTTGATCTCATGGATGGAAAATAAACTTAGAAAAGAGTTCTCTGATTTCAAGCACCAGGGTAGAATTCCTGGGTACTTTAATAGACTCCATATCCATGAGAATATTTCTAACAGATCAGAGACGTTGCAAGCTAGCTTCAGCATGTTTTTCCCCACCGGACCTTCTTAAGGCCTTCTGTGGCTCAGTGTATGGAGGTAATTGGTCTCATTGTGTCCAGTATGGACATAATTCCCTTTGCCAGGTTTTGACTCAGACCGTTACAGCTGTGCATGCTGAGGCAGTGGAAAGGCAATCATTTGGATCTGTCTCAACAGATTTCCCTGGACCAACGGTCGAGAGAATTCGTCTGTTGGTGGCTCTGTCCAGATCATCTGTCCCGAGGGACATCCTTTCTAAGACCATCCTGGGAGATTGTGACTCGGACACGAGTCTATCAGGATGGGGAGCTGTTTGGGGTGCCAGGAAGGCACAGGGCCTGTGGTCTTTGGAGAAACGCTCCCTCCCGATCAACATTCTGGAACTTCGAGCAATCTTCAATGCTTTGAAGGCTTGGCCTCTTCTTATCCTGGTTTATCAGATTCCAATCAGACAATATTACCTTGGTGGCTTACATCAACCATCAGGGTGGAATGAGAAGCTCTCTATCAATGAGGGAAGTATCTCGGATTCTGGAGTGGGTGGACCCCACAGCTGTTCGCTATCAGCGGTCCACATTCCGGGTGTGGACAACTGGAAAGCGGATTTTCTCAGCAGACAATCCTTTCATCCGGGGGAATGGTCTCTCCATTCCAAAGTGTTTGCGGAGATATGCTACAGGTGGGGGACTCCGGAGATAGACCTCATGGTGTCTCGTCTCAATACCAAGCTACCCAGATATGGGTCGAGGTCCAGGAACCCGCAAGCGGAGCTAATAGATGCATTAGCAGTGCCTTGAAGGTTCAATCTAATCTACCTTTTCCCGCCGTTACCACTCCTTCCTTGAGTAGTGGCCCGCATCAAGCAGGAGCAGGCATCAGCGATACGGATTGCTCCATCGGGGCCGTGAAGGACATGGTTTGCGGATCTGGTGGGGATGTCATCTTCTCCTCCATGGAAGTTACCTTGTTGCAGGGATCTGCTTGAACAAGTTCCTTTTGTTCATCAAAATCTACATTCTCTGACGCTGATTGCATTGAGATTGAACGCTTAGTCCTGGCCAAGATAGGTTTTTCAGAGAGAGTTCTTAATACTCTCATTCAAGCTCGTAAGCCGGTTACTCGTCGCATCTATCATAAGGTGTGGAGAACCTATTTATTCTGGTGTGAAGAGCGTTGATTCCCCTGGCATAAAGTTAGGGTTGCCAGGATCCTATCGTTTCTCCAGGAAGGACTGGAGAAGGGTCTTCCTGCCAGTTCCCTGAGGAGACAGATTTCGGCCCTGTCTGTTTTACTGCATAAGAGGCTCTCGGAGCTTCCAGATGTACAGTCTCTTTTTTTTTAAGGCTCTGATTATAGGATCAGGCCCGTGTTCAGATCTAAGGGTTCTCACTGGAGTCTGAATCTTGTTGTTAAGGTTTTGCAGCGGGTTCCGTTTGAGCCTATGCATGATATTGACATTAAGTTGTTATCCTGGAAGGTTGTTTTTCTACTGGTTATTGCTTCTGCGCGCAGAGTATCTGAGATTGTGAGCCTCCTTATCTGGTATTCCATTCGGATAAGGCTGTCCTATGTACTAAGTTAGAGTTTCTCCCTAAGGTCGTGTCAGACCGCAACATCAATCAAGAGATTGCGGTTCATTCCTTGTGTCCTAATCCTTCTATTTTGAAGGATCATTTGCTTCATAAATTGGATGTAGTTTGACCCTTGAAGTTCTATCTTCAGGCTACTAAGGATTTTAGACAATCTCCTTCCTTGTTTGTTGCTAATTCTGGGAAGCGTAAGGGGCAGAGGGTCTCTGCAACTTCCTTGTTCTTTTGGTTAAGGAGTGTTATCTGCTTAGCTTATGAGACAGCGGGACGTAAGCTTCCTCAGAGAATTACGGCTCATTCTACTAGAGCAGTGGCTTCCTCTTGGGCCTTTAAGAACGAGGCCTCTATGGATCAGATTTGTAAGGCGGCTACCTGGTCCTCCTTACACACTTTTTCTAAATTCTACAATTCTGGTGTTTTTGCAGGCTGTGGAGCCCTCAGATTAGGGTCCGCCTCTTTTTGTCCCTCCCGTTTTCATTTAGTGTCCTCTAGAGCTTGGGTATAAGTTTCCCAACAGTAAGGAATGAAGCCGTGGACTCTCCTTATATTAAGAAGGAAAACATAAATTTATGCTTACCAGATAATTTCATTTCCTTCTGTATAAGGAGAGTCCACGCCCCCCGTCCGTGTTCTCCGATGGGCGGCCCACTAAATTGTATTTTTACTTCTGGCACCTTTTATACCCTGATATTTCTCCTACTGTTCTTTGTTCCCTCGGCAGAGTGACTGGGGGATAGGGGAAGTGGGAGAGGTATTTAAGCTTTTGGCTGGGGTGTCTTTGCCTCCTCCTGGTGGCCAGGTGTTGTATTTCCCAACAGTAAGGAATGAAGCCGCGGACTCTCCTTATACAGAAGGAAATTAAATTATCTGGTAAGCATAATTTATGTTTTTGCATAAAATTACCTAAATCAATTTGATAGGTCACAGGGCTGGGTTAGACAGTTTGGAAGCACAACCCTTTTATCTGGGTGTTCCAGAGTTGTCAAACTGCAACGCTAAGAAACTGATTATAAAGGTAAAAATACTATCTTTCACAAAAATTAATTATTCATTGTTCTCATTTCCTTTACTTGATACTGCGCCATTGCTGCTAATGAGCTCTTTTACATTGAGTGAACTGGTCCTTTAATGGACATTTCTTTCATATAGGTGGCGAGAGTCCATGAGCTGTTACGTATGGGATATACATTCATACCAGGAGGAAGCAAAGTTTCCCATATCTCTAAAGCCTATAAAATCCCTACCACCTCACTTATACCTTCGTTTTTAAACTTTGCCTCCATTAGAGGTGGCTGAAGCATGGTGATGTGCTTGATTTCTTCAATGAAAGGCGCTTCAGAGCATATTGAAGCCCAGTTCCCCTTAGAGTACAGAGCTTGTCAGAGGGATGAGTTTGAAGTACTGCCTCATGATACAATGTTTTCGCCTCATGGAAAATGCTTCATAGGCTCTCTGTAAATTCGGTCGTAGGGACTCATCTTCTGCCTGCCTTTACAGGTCAACCTTATACCAGTGTTAATTTCGTCGATTAAAACTAGACTAAAATGAGCATAAAACAATAGAAATTCTGATGACTAAAATACGACTAAAACTAAAATGGCATTTTAGTCAAGACTATGACTAAAACTAAATAAAAATGAAATTTTAGTCAAAAGACTATGACTAAAACTAAATCAAAATTTGCTGTCAATTTTTTTTATTGATAACACCTTATGCTAATCAATCCATATCTAATTACTGTTTTTTTGTTAAAAAAAACAAACAAAAAAAAGAAAGCAAGGCTATCTTCTAGTTTCTTTACAAAACTTGTTTTTTATTTAATTTTAAGATAAAGACATGTTATATACCACAACAGTTAAATCTGGTAAATATGCATTGCATGTTCAAACCTTAATACCATCAATAAAAACAGGTTAATAAACCTTTACTTCAGGAGTATATGAGTTTTGAAGTTCTAGAGCAGTGTTAATTTCGAATCTGTAAACAATCAAATGATTCTTCCTATAGAAATAAGCATAATTCATGAGTATGGGTTAAGTTATGCTGTGCCTGTGCTAGCTACAGAAACTTTTTGTTGTGTTCGAGTTACTTGATACTTGTTTTAATTATTAACAGAGAACTGTAAAAGTTTTTATTTTGGGTAATATGTGCAATGGCGTTACAGCCAATACAGTTTGCAGTTTTTTTTTTAATATTTTAAAGTTGCACTTCTGTTTGTTTATGAAACTTGGTATTATTTAATTTTAAGTTTAATAAAGACGTTATATATCACAAGGGTTAAATCTGTGTCTGTATTGCATGTTTAAACCTTAATACCATAAATAATAGGTGTTATGATTACTCCTGGAGGATATAATTAGTTTGGAAATCATAAATAATGCATTACACTTTAACTAAACCCCTTAGATTTAGTTAGGTTCTGCGGTTCTAGCCTGCCTGGCTCTCTGGTTGAAGTCTTGGTCTGCGGATATGAGTTCTAAATCCAGGTTACTTTCTCTCCCCTTCAAGGGGAAGATCTTAGAAGATCTTATTCGGACCAGGTCTGATCTCCATTTCCACGGTTACTGGAGGGAAATGAGCCTTCCTGCCACAGGATAAGAACAGACCTAAGGGACGACGGTCGTCAAATTTTCGTTCCTTTCATTCGGACAAGTCCCAATGATCTCAAACCTCATCACAGCCCGAGGAGCCTAAGAGTACTTTGAAGCCGGCTTAGTCCTGGAACAAGTCCTAACAGATAAAGAAGCCAGCCGATAACTAACAAGTTGGCATGAAGGGGTGGCCCCCGATCCGGGATCGGATCAAGTAGGGGGCAGATTGTCTCTTTTCTCAGAGGGTTGGTTTCAGGATGTTCAGAACCCTTGGGTTCTGGATAGGGTTGCACCGATACCATTTTTTTTATGACTGAGTACAAGTACCGATACTTGTTTTCAAATACTCGCCGATACCAATTACCGATACTTTTTTTTATGTCATGTGATAGTTTACCAAGCACAATACAGACTAATTATTTAAGATTCATTCTTTATAATTATAAAGGATTGTAATTCAAAAGACATTATGAAATAATAAAAAAAGTTCACTGAACATGTTTATAAATAAAAAATATTACAATAAAATATTAAATTTAAAGGGGTGATACAATTGGGTTGTAGGGCTGTTATATAACATCAATCTGACATTTGTATTGAGGTTCGACTCTAAGTTGAACAGTCTTTCACTTTCCAAACTACTGCATGGGGCAGAAAGATATTTTGGGGCCATTTTAGCCAGAACTGGAAAGTCAGAAAAGTAGTAAACAATTTTTAGTTTAGTCTCCACTCCAGTTTAAAAGGAAATGGGAACATGCAGTTTGAAAAAACACCACAAGATAGCATATGGGTAGGAAGTGGAGATATCGGTTTAAGTATTGGTGCATTTGCACAAGTACAAGTACTCATGCAAATACTTGGTATCGGTACTGATACCGATACTAGTATCGGTATCGGTGCATCCCTAGTTCTGGAGGTTGGATCTAAGGGATAGGATTCAAGTCCCATCCACCCAGGGGCAGATTCCTTCTCTCTAGACTGTCTACAAGACCAGAGAGGAGGACTGCCTTTTTAGGTTGCATATGGGAACTAGTCTCTTTAGGAGTAATTGTCCCGGTACCTGCATCAGGAAGATGTCTGGGGTTCTATTCAAACCTCTTCGTGGTTCCCAAAGGAGGAGGGAACTTTTCATCCAATTCTGGACTTAGTGCCTAAACAAATTTCTAAGCGTCCCATCCTTCAAGATAAAGACAATAAGATTAATCCTTCCTCTGGTTCAGGAAGGGATCTTTATGACTACCATAGACCTGAAGGATGCATACTTTCACGTTCCGATACACAGGGAACATTTTAAATTCCTAAGGTTTGCATTTCTGGAGCAACACTTCCAGTTCATAGCACTTCTGTTTGGCTTAGCTACTGCTCCAAGAATATTTGCAAAGGTTCCGAGAGATCTCCTAGCGGTTGCCAGAACACAAGGTATCGCCGTAGCCCCTTACCTGGACGATATCTTGGTACAGGCACTATCTTTTTGTCTAGCAAGGGTGCACTCAGGATTCCTTCTAAGTCTTCTTCGGTTACATGGATGGTAGATAAACTTGGAAAAGAGTTCTCTTACTCTACATACCAGGGTGAATTTCCTGGGTACAGTTATAGACTCGGTATCCATGAAGATCTTTCTAACGGATCAGAGACTTTGCAAGCTAACATCAGCTTGCCTTGCCCTCCAGGCCTCCCTAAGTCCTTCGGTGGCCCAGTGTATGGAGGTGATTGGCCTCATGGTGTCTTGTATGGACATCATTCTCTTTGCTAGATTCCATCTCAGACCCTTACAACTTTGCATGCTGAGACATTGGAACAGTGACCATTCAGACCTGTCCCAACAGATAATACTGGACAGCCTGTCGAGAGATTTGCTCTCTTGGTGGCTCTGTCAAGACACGTGCTTCTTGAGACCGTCCTGGGAGATTGTGACTACAGACGCAAGTCTATTTGCCTGGGGAGCCGTTTGGGGTGCCAGGAAGGCACAGGGTCTGTGGACTCAGGAGGAGTCCACGTTACCAATCAGTATCTTTGAACTTCGGGCAATATTTAATGCCCTGAAGGCTTGGCCCCTTCTTGGTTTGTCCCAGTTTAAAACTTTGGTAGCCTACATTAACAATCAGGGAGGAATGAGGAGTTCCTTAGCAATGAGAGAGGTTTCTCAGATCCTGGAATGTACAGAGACCCACAACTGTCAGTGATCCACATTCCGGGTGTGGACAACTGGGAAGCAGACTTCCTCAGCAGGCAATCTTTTCACCCGGGGGAATGGTCTCTCCACCCTGAGGTATTTGCAGAGATATGCTCCAGATGGGGGATGCCGAAGATAGACCTCATGGCCTCCCATCTAAATGCCAAAATACCCAGGTACGGGTCAATATTGAGGGATACTCAAGCAGAACTAATAGATGCTCTAGCGGTTCCCTGGAGATTGACTCATATCTATTTCCTCCATTGCCTCTTCTCCCCTGTGAAGTGGCTCGGATCAAGCAGGAGCCAGCACCAGTGATTCTAATTGCTCCATCCTGGCCGTAAAGGACTTGGTTCGTGGATCTGGTGGGGATGTCCTCATCTCCTCCATGGAGGTTACCCAGTTGCAGGGTCCTGCTACTACAGGGTCCTCTCCTACATCAAAATCTAGATCTTTTCTTAGCATAAAGTTAAGGTTGCTAGAATTTTATCCTTTCTCCAGGGTGGACTGGAGAAGGGTCTATCTGCTAGTTCCCTGAAGGGACAGCTATCGGCCCTGTCGGTGTTGCTGCACAAGAGATTAGCTGAGCTTCCGGGTGTGCATTTTTTTAAGGCCCTGACTAGAATCACGCCTTGGAGTCTCAACCTTGTTCTTTGTGTGTTGCAGCAGGCTCCGTTTGAGCTACTGCATACTGTTGACTTTAAACTTTTATCCTGGAAGGTTCTGTTTCTTTTGGCTATTGCCTCAGCTCACAGGGTCTCAGAGATTTCTGCCTTGCGGTGTGATCCCCCTTACCTTGTTTTTCATGCCGATAATGCGGTTTTACATACTACGTTAGGCTTCCTTCCTAAGGTGGTGTCAGATCGGACCATTAATCAAGAAATTGTTCCTTCCTTGTGTCCCAATCCTTCATCAGTGTGGTTCGTGTCTTGAAATTTTACCTTCAGGCTACTAAGGAGTTCAGACAATCTTCATCTTTGTCATCTATGCAGGTAAACGTAGGGGTCAGAAGGCCACTACGTCTTCCTTGTCTTTCTGGTTGAGGAGTGTGATCTGCCTAGCTTATGAGACAGCAGGACAACAGTCTCCTGAGAGGATTACGGCTCATTCCACTAGAGCAGTAGCTTCTTCCTCGGCTTTTAACAAGACCTCTATGGAGCAGATTTGTAAGGCGGCTTCCTGGTCCTCCTTACATACTTTCTCTAAACTTTACAAGTTTGATGTGTTTGCTTCGGCTGAAGCAGCTTTTGGGAGAAAGTTTTTGACTGCTGCAGTGCCCTAAGATTAGGGTCCGCCTCCTTTTTGTTTCCTCCCGTTATTCCTTCAGTGTCTTCTGGAGCTTAGGTATGGTTTTCCCAACAGTAAGGAATGAAGTCGTGGACTCTCCCTGCCTTATGGAAAGAAAACAAAATTTATGCTTGCCAGATAAATCCCTTTCTTTCCTGGCAGAAAGAGTCTACGACCCCGTAAGATATTTTGTTTGGGGGGCTCCCTTTTTATACCTTCTTCTGGTACCTTTATACCCTGATATTTTTCCTACTTTTCCTTGTTCACTTGGCCGAATGACTGGGAGGATAGGGCAAGTGGGAGAGATATTTAAGCCTTTGGCTTAAATTTCTTTGCCTCCTCCTGGTGGCTAGGTGTTGCATTTCCCAACAGTAAGGAATGAAGTCGTGTACTCTCCCTGCCAGGAAAGAAAGTAATTTATCTGGTAAGCAAACATTTTTTATTGCATGCTTTCTCCTCAGCTCTCCCACACTCTCCTTTTTGTTCCGTGCAGCGGTGGCTGTCTCAGAGTGTGCTGGGCTTTTACGGTGCTCTGGTGAAGTCTTCCAGCGAGGAGGTAAAATATCCACAAATCAAGCTGTTTATGAATTATTTTGCTATTTGAGTAAGGGGTTTAGCGCTTATCTTATATCTGCCTTTTTACAGTTTCTCCCATATTGGCTAGCATAGGTACTTATACTGCTTTATAGTTTCATTGTGCTAGTGTACAATTATTTTATGCATATAACATTTTATGTAAATGCTGTTATTGTCATTTTGATTATTATCCTAATGTGTGTGCACAATAGTTTTTCATTATAGCGTTCTGTCTCCTTATATATTATTATGGAGCATGCTAGAATTGTCCCCTCTTCTGTTGTAAATTCTGAACCTTTAGAGGGGGAGATATGTGGATTTTTTTTTTGCCATTTTCATTTTCCAACATAGTGCATTCTTTGCATACTTGTCTGTCCTCATGCGCAACTATGCAATGGTTGTGTGGACATTATTGCAAAATTCTAAGTTTTTCCTTACGTGCCCTCGCTAGGGCAGTGTCCATCTCCTTTGTGTACTGCTCATGGAGGTAAAATTGATTTTTCTCCTTATTTCAAAGATTATCTTTGCTCTACAATTGAGGAGGTGTTTAGGACTTTTCCACCTTCAGGTAGGCGCAATCACCTTATGCCAGACAGTAAGGTGTCTGAAGTTATTGACCATTCTGCTGGAACTCTTTCTAGAGTGTCAGATACTGATTCTTCTTCAGGTGATGAGATTCTTTCAGAGGATTAGGATTCTTCTTTAGAACCATACTTAGAAACTTCCTCTTTTCTTTTTAAATTGGAACACTTACAGTTGCTCTTACGATGGGTTTTACTGACTGTTGTATATATATATGTGTGTGTGTGTATATATATATATATATCTACACAACTCAATTGAAAAATGAACTGAAATCTTTTAGGTGGAGGGAAGAAAAAAAAAAAAAAAAATGGGGATGTAACTGTGTTCAGAATTAAGCAATCACATTCAAAATCATGTTAAATAGGAGTCAGTTGCTCTAGTTGGTCTTTCCTGAAATTTTCTTAGTCACATCCCATAGCAAAAGCCATGGTCCACAGAGAACTTCCAAAGCATCAGAGGGATCTCATTGTTAAAAGGTATCAGTCAGGAGAAGGGTACAAAAGAATTTCCAAGGCATTAGATATACCATGGAACACAGTGAAGACAGCCATCATCAAGTGGAGAAAATATGGCACAACAGTGACATTACCAAGAACTGGACGTCCCTCCAAAATTGATAAAATGACGAGAAGAAAACTGGTCTGGGAGGCTACCAAGAGGCCTACAGCAACTGCAGGAATATCTGTCAAGTACTGGCTGTGTGGTACATGTGGCAACAATCTCACGTATTCTTCATATGTCTGGGCTATGGGGTAGGGTGGCAAGACGAAAGCCTTTTCTTACGAAGAAAAACATCCAAGCCAGGCTACATTTTGCAAAAACACATCTGAAGTCTCCCAAAAGCATGTGGGAAAAGGTGTTATGGTCTGATGAAACCAAGGTTGAACTTTTTGGCCATAATTCCAAAAGATATGTTTGGCACAAAAACACTGCACATCACCAAAAGAACACCATACCCACAGTGAAGCGTGGTGGTGGCAGCATCATGCTTTGGGCCTGTTTTTCTTCAGCTGGAACTGGGGCCTTGGTTAAGCTAGAGGGAATTATGAACAGTTCCAAATATCAGTCAATATTGGCACAAAACCTTCAGGCTTCTGCTAGAAAACTGAACATGAAGAGGAACTTCATCTTTCAGCATAACGACCCAAAAGCATACATCCAAATCAACAAAGGAATGGCTTCACAAGAATAAGATTAAAGTTTTGGAATGGCCCAGCCAGAGCCCAGACCTGAATCCGATTGAAAATCTGTGGGGTGATCTGATGAGGGCTGTGCACAGGAGATGCCCTCGCAATCTGACAGATTTGGAGTGTTTTTGCAATGACGATTGGGCAAATCTTGCCTAGTCAAAATGTGCCATGCTGATAGACTCATACCCAAAAAGACTGAGTGCTGTAATAAAATCAAAAGGTGCTTCAATAAAGTATTAGTTTAAGGGTGTGCGTGTGCACACTTATGCAACCATATTATTTTATTTTTATATTTTTTCTTCCCTCTACCTAAAACATTTCAGTTTGTTTTTCAATTGAGTTGTACAGTTTATAGGTCACATTAAAGGTGGTAAAAGTTCTGAAATGATTTATCTTTCTCATTTTTTTACATCACAGAAACCTGACATTTTAACAGGGGTGTGTAGACTTTGTATATGCACTGTATATATAAATGTGTATGTGTGTGTGTGTATATATATGTGTATATATATATATATATATATATATATATATATATATATATATATATATGTGTGTTTGTGTATGTATATATATATGTGTGTGTATATGTGTGTGTGTTTTGTGTGTATGTATATATATATATATATATATATATATATATATATATATGTGTATATATATATATATATATATATATATATATATATACACATACACACACACACACACACACACACACAATTATAGTATAGATTGAGACTTATTTCTAAGTGCCAACCTTTAGGAATTATATAGTATACATCAGCAGTATAAGCATGGAGCAGCAGCCCCTCAAAAATAACTGTATAGATCCCAGCAGTACAGTAGAGCAGGTTCCCAGGCAGACTCACACTGTGGGAACGTACAGCAGACATCAGCAAGGCAGTACATAAACCTGTCCTCATGCACACTGAGTAAGGGCAAAAAACGCAGCAACACTAGCTCCTCAGAGACACTTTAGAAAAAGTTTCACTAAAAAAAAATCTCATTGCAGAAAATGAAAATAAGTAATGCCTCTATTTGTTGTTCCTTGGCTATTAGCTTGGATCCACCAGAAGAGATCTCGGTAATTTTCATTGCTCGAGCTTGGTAACGCAGGACCTGTTATACAGACCTAATTCAGATGTACAGCTTTCCTACTTGAACATTGTAACAAGATCTTCTAAGGCCCTTTCTTGGATACAGACTTAAGGGCGTTGAATTTGACGGCATGGAAATTAAATGTTTAGTTCTATGCCAAAAAGGTTTTTCTGAGTCTGTTGTCTGTCACCAAATAGATTTATTGTGTGTGAAAAGTCTTTCTTGGTGCAACTCTAATGGTTTCCTTTTGGATTTTTTACGAATTCCAAGGATTTTACAATTTCTTCAAGAGGGTTTAGGTAAAGATTTATCAGCTAGTTTCTTAAGGGGTCTGATTTTGACCCTTTCAGTGTTGTACCAAAAAAATCGCCAAATTGCCAGATAGTCAAACCTTTACAAAGGCACTGGTCAGCATTAGGCCAGTAGTTGGACCTCTGTGGAGTCTCTTTAGTTTTGAGAGTGTTGCAAGTTCATCCTTTTGAACCTATGCACAATTTGAACATTTAGCTTTTGTCACGGAAGGATTTGTTTCTCCTGGCTGTTTCTTCCGCCAGAAGAGTTTTGAAACTTTCAGCATAGTCTTGTGAGGTTCCTTATCTTGTTTCTCTTGTAAGATGTATCGAGTCCACGGATTCATCCATACTTATGGGATATTCTCCTTCCCTACAGGAAGTGTCAGAGAGAGCACCCACAGCAGAGCTGTCTATATAGCCCCTCCCTTAGCTCCACTCCCCAGTCATTCTCTCTGCCTGCTTAACTGCTAGGAAGGGCAAAGAGGAGTGTGGTGACAAAAATGTTAGTTTTTATTTTCTCAAGCAAAAGTTTGTTATTTTAAATGGTACCGTGTGTACTATTTACTCTCTGGCAGAAAAGGGATGAAGATTTCTGCAAGGAGGATGATGATTTTAGCACTTTGTAACTAAAATCCACTGCTGTTCTCACAAGGGCTGAAGAGTACAGGAAAACTTCAGTTGGGGGAACAGTTTGCAGGCTAAACTGCATTAAGGTATGTTCAGTCTATTTTTTTCTAGACAGACTGTATTATTTCTAGAAAAGGCTGGCAATATCCCCATGAGGGAAATGTAAGCTGTATTCAGTAAAAGAGGAATCCAAGCTTGCATAAAGGGCTCATACTTACTGGTGACACTAATAGAAAAAAACGTTTTGGTTTAATTACAAATAAAACGTTTTTTGAGGGACTTTAAGGGGTGTTTGTGGCTTGTTTAAGGGTTATTAACCCACATGGCTAGTTTAAGAAACACTCTGTGGGGTTTTTTAGGCCCCATAACTTCGAGTGAGGTGGGAGGGGCCTATTTTCAGTTGCACAGTTTATTTACCTCAGAAGCATCCAGCTACTTCTCCAGAGATTCCTGCTGTATTTGAGGGCTGTAAAGAGTTTTTTTTCCCCACAAATCGTTCCTAAAGGGCAGGTAGGCGCCACAACAGAGCTGTGGGCTGAACGTTATTTTACCGGTTTTGAAGTTTTTTCAATCCGGTTTTTACATTAAGGGGTTAATTGTTTATTTGCAGAGTGGTGCAAAGTTACTAAGGCTTTATGATGCTACTGTAAAAATTTCGTTTTGTTTACTGCTTTTTTACACTGTGTTGCAGAGTTTGTGCAGCTTTTTTTCTCTTAAAGGCACAGTACCGTTTTTGTTTAAAGTGTTATTTTTTTTACTTAAAGTGTTTTCCAAGCTTTTTTGTTTCATTACTAGCCTGTTTAAAATGTCTGACACCAAGGAAAATCCTTGTTCTATGTGTTTAGAAGCCATTGTGGAACCCCCTCTTAGAATGTGTCCCACTTGCACTAATATGTCTATAAATTATAAAGAGCATATTTTAGCACTTAAAAATATTGCAATAGATGATTCTCAGTAAGAAGGAAATGAGGGTTTAGCATCTAGCTCTCCCCAAGTGTCACAACCTGTAACGCCCGCACAAGTGACGCCAAGTACCTCTAATGCTTCAAATTAATTTACTTTACAAGACATGGCCATAGTTATGAATAAAACCCTCACAGAGGTTTTCTCTAAACTGCCTGGTTTACAAGTAAAGCGTGACAGCTCTGGGTTAAGAACAAATGCTGAGCCGTCTGACGCCTTAGTAGCCGTATCCGATATACCCTCACAATGTTCTGAAGTAGGGGTAAGTGATTTGTTATCTGAGGGAGAGATTTCTGATTCAGGAAAGACGCTCCCTTAGACAGATTCTGATATGACGGCCTTTAAATTTAAGCTTGAACACCTCCGCTTATTGCTCAAGGAGGTATTAGCTACTCTAGACGATTGTGACCCTATAATGGTCCCAGAGAAATTGTGTAAAATGGACAGATACTTAGAGGTTCCTGTTTACACTGATGTTTTTCCAGTCCCTAAGAGGATTGTGACTATTGTTACTAAGGAGTGGGATAGACCAGGTATTCCCTTCGCTCGCCCTCCTGTTTTTAAGAAAATGTTTCCCATATCTGACACCATACAGGACAAGTGTCAGACTGTTCCTAAGGTGGAGGGAGCTATTTCTACTCTTGCTAAGCGTACAACTATACCTATCGAAGACAGTTGTGCTTTCAAAGATCTTATTGATAACAAATTAGAGGGTCTCCAAAAGAAAATTTTTGTTCATCAAGGTTTTCTTCTCCAACCTATTGCATGCATTGTTCCTGTAACTACTGCAGCTGCTTTCTGGTTTGAGGCTCTAGAAGAGGCTCTCTAGGTGGAGACTCCATTAGAGGATATTATGGATAAAATTAAGGCCCTTAAGTTGGCTAATTCTTTCATTACAGATTCTGCTTTCCAAATGGCTAAATTAGCGGCAAAGAATTCAGGTTTTGCCATTTTAGCACGCAGGGCAAGCCAGACAAAGAGAGGCATTCTTACGCTGTGTAGAAGACCTACATACCATGGGAGTGATCTGCCCAGTTCCAAGAGCGGAACAAGGGCTAGGTTTTTACTCCAACCTGTTTGTGGTTCCCAAAAAAGAGGGAACTTTCAGACATATCTTGGATCTTAAAATTCTAAACAAATTCCTCAGAGTACCGTCTTTCAAGATGGAGACTATTCGGACTATTCTTCCTCTGATCCAGGAGGGTCAATATATGACTACCGTGGATTTAAAGGATGCGTATCTACACATCCCTATTCACAGAGATCATCATCAATTCCTCAGATTTGCCTTTCTGGAAAGGCATTACCAGTTTGTGGCCCTTCTTTTTGGGTTGGCCACGGCTCCCAGAATTTTCACAAAGGTGCTAGGGTCCCTTTTGGCAGTTCTAAGACCGTGGGGTATAGCAGTGGCGCCTTATCTAGACGACATCTTAATTCAGCCGTCGACTTTCCAGCTAGCCAAGTCTCACACAGACATCGTGTTGGCTTTTCTGAGATCTCACGGATGGAAGGTGAACATAAAAAAAGAGTTCTCTCGTCCCTCTCACAAGAGTTTCCTTCCTAGGGACTCTGATAGACTCAGTAGAAATGACGGAGTTCAGAAAATCAAAACTTTTAATCACTTGCCGAGCTCTTCATTCCATTCCTCGGCCATCAGTGGCTCAGTGTATGGAGGTAATCGGACTCATGGTAGCGGCAATGGACATAGTTCCTTATGCCCGCCTACACCTCAGACCACTGCAACTATGCATGCTCAAACAGTGGAATGGGGATTATGGAGATTTATCTCCTCAACTGCATCTGGACCAAGAGACCAGAGATTCTCTTCTCTGGTGGTTGTCTCAGGGAATGTGTTTCCGCAGGCCAGAGTGGCTCATAGTAACGACAGATGCCAGCCTGCTAGGCTGGGGTGCAGTCTGGAAATCCCTGAAAGCACAGGGCTTATGGTCTCGGGAGGAATCTCTCCTTCCCGATAAACATTCTATAACTTAGAGCAATATTCAATGCGCTTCAGGCATGGCCTCAGCTAGCTGCGGCCAAATTCATCAGATTTCAGTCGGACAACTTCACGACTGTAGCCTATATCAGTCATCAAGGAGGAACACAGAGTTCTCTAGCGATGATGTAGGTAACCAAAATAATCCGATGGGCAGAGGATCACTCTTGCCATCTCTCAGCAATCCATATCCCAGGGGTAGAGAACTGGGAGGCGGATTTCCTAAGTCGTCAGACTTTTCATCCGGGGGAGTGGTAGCTCCATCCGGAGGTATTTGCCCAGCTGACTCAGCTATGGGGCACACCAGATTTGGATCTGATGGCGTCCCGACAGAACGCCAAATTCCTTGTTACAGGTCCAAGTCCCGGGATCCCCAGGCAGTACTGATAGATGCTCTAGTAGTGCCCTGGTCCTTCAATCTGGCTTATGTATTTCCACCGTTTCCTGTCCTCCCACGTCTGGTTGCCAGAATCAAGCAGGAGAGAGCTTCGGTGATTCTGATAGCGCCTGCGTGGCCATGCAGGACTTGGTATGCAGACCTGGTGGACATGTCATCTGTTCCACCGTGGACTCTGCCAATGAGGCAGGACCTTCTAATCCAAGGTTCATTCAAGCATCCAAATCTAACTTCTCTGCGTCTGACTGCTTGGAGATTGAACGCCTGATTCTATCAAAGCGTGGTTTCTCTGAGTCGGTCATTGATACCCTGATTCAGGCTAGAAAGCCTGTTACCAGGAAAATCTATCATAAGATTTGGCGCAGATATCTTTGTTGGTGTGAATCCAAGGGTTAGTCATGGAGTAAGATTAGGATTCCTAGAATTTTGTCCTTTCTCCAAGAAGGATTGGAGAAGGGATTATCAGTTAGTTCCTTAAAAGGACAAATATCTGCTTTGTCTATTCTTTTACACAAACGTCTGGCAGATGTCCCAGACGTTCAAGCGTTAAGTCAGGCCTTGGTCAGGATCAAGCCTGTATTTAAACCTGTTGCTCCACCATGGAGCCTAAATTTGGTTCTTAATGTTCTTCAAGGGGTTCCGTTTGAACCTATGCATTCCATAGATATTAAGCTTCCATCTTGGAAAGTTTTGTTTTTAGTAGCTATCTCTTCGGCTCGAAGAGTTTCTGAGTTATCTGCTTTACAGTGTGACTCACCTTACCTAGTTTTCCATGCAGATAAGGTGGTTTTGCGTACCAAACCTGGGTTTCTTCCTAAGGTTGTTTCTAATAGGAATATCAATCAGGAGATTGTTGTTCCTTCTCTGTGTCCTAATCCTTCATCTAAGAAGGAACGTCTGTTGCACAATCTTGATGTGGTTCGTGCTTTAAAGTTCTACTTACAAGCAACGAAAGATTTCCGTCAAACATCTTCATTGTTTGTTGTTTATTCTGGTAAACGGAGAGGTCAAAAGGCTACGGCTACCTCTTTCCTTTTGGCTGAAAAGCTTCATCCGTTTGGCTTATGAGACTGCTGGCCAGCAGCTTCCTGAAAGAATTACTGCTCATTCTACTAGAGCAGTGGCTTCCACATGGGCTTTTAAAAATGAGGCTTCTGTTGAACAGATTTGTAAGGCGGCGACTTGGTCTTCGCTTCATACTTTTTCCAAATTTTACAAATTTGATACTTTTGCTTCTTCGGAGGCTATTTTTGGGAGAAAGGTTCTACAAGCAGTGGTGCCTTCCATTTAGGGTACCTGTCTTTTCCCTCCCTTCATCCGTGTCCTAAGGCTTTGGTATTTGTATCCCATAAGTATGGATGAATCCGTGGACTCGATACATCTTACAAGAGAAAACAGAATTTATGCTTACCTGATAAATTTCTTTCTCTTGTGATGTATCGAGTCCACGGCCCGCCCTGTCTATTTAATACAGGTAGTATATATTTATTTAAAAAACTTCAGTCACCACTGCACCCTATAGTTTCTCCTTTTTCTTCCTAGCCTTCGTTGAATGACTGGGGGGTGGAGCTAAGGGAGGAGCTATTTGGACAGCTCTGCTGTGGGTGCCCTCTCTGCCACTTCCTGTAGGGAAGGAGAATATCCCATAAGTATGGAAGAATTTGTGGACTTGATACATCACAAGAGAAAGAAATTTATCAGGTAAGCATAAATTCTGTTTTTTCATCAGGATAAAGCGCTACTAAGGACTAACTACAATTTCTTACCAAAGGTTGTGTTATCAGAATATTAAGAGATTGTTCATTTTTTTTTTGTCAGTCTCTGAAAAATTCAAGGAAAGGGTTTTACATAATTCATATGTAGTCAGAGGTTTGAAGTTTTATTGTCAAGCTACTAAGGAATTCAAACAGTCTTCTTCTTTGTTTGTTCATTTTTCAGGTTAGCGTAGAGGTAAAAAAAGACTACTTTAGCCTCTTCGTTGAAATCACTAATTTACATAACTGCTTAATCTATTTCATATAACTGCTTAATCTACTAGATCTGCCACTTCTTGGGGTTTTAAAAATCAGTTTTCTATTGAACTAACTTGAAAAGCTCCTACTTGGTCTACTCTTCATAATTTTATGAAATTTTATAATTTTTATGTTTTTTTTTTTTTTTTTGTCTTTTTGGAGGCATTTTATTTAGGTTCTCCAGGTTGCAGTGTCTGTTCAATGATGTGAATGCCTAAAATGTTCTGTTCCATCATGGACTACACAGCTTGGGTATTAGATCCCATATGTAAAGCTTCATGGACTCTGTGACAGACCCTTCTGTCAGGACTGAAAGAGTTAACTGTGTTTAGCTTTAAGAATCTAATTTCTAAAGACAGGTTTTCTGGCCTCAGCTATTGTGTGCTATAATTACATTTAAGTAATAAACAGGCCATTGTTTAATCACCCTCAGAGAACAGACGCTAGGTGATAAGACAAGCCAAATGTGTTTAAGTTGTTATCTGCCTAAGTAAAGTATTTAAGTAATATAATTCTATTGTATCATGTCAAGGGCGCTTCTCCCTTTTATCTAATGTACAACATTCTTTCAACCCCCATCTGAGGGGGGTCAAAAACCTGTATAAATCTGTGTGCTGCCTTCAAATAAAGTTGTCATTCTGTTTTAAACCTGAAACTGGCTGGGTTGTGAATTGCTGATTGTCTATGCAGGACATTGTTCATCTGGGGTTAACCCTTGGTACACAGTTGGTACCGTAACATTGGTGGCAAGCGACGGAATGAACCTTATCGCCCAGAAGAGCAACTACACATGCCAGTAACCTCAGGAAGAGGGGGATTATTACAATACTGACTAAGATGGAAAGAGTACCAGGGACAGAAGGAACCAATGGGCCCAGCATATCAGACAGAACCCCTGAAGAAGCAAGCTTTGATCGGGCGGTTAAAATAAGACTGGCATATTATGGCCCCAACCCATCTGCCGAAATTATCGACCGGGTCATAGCAGCTGTGGAGGCCAACCTACTTCGCCAAAGCGGCGCTGCAGCAGCCCAAGTCACAGCAACCCCAGTGGAAAAGGGAAAAGTAAATTTTGCAGCTTTTAAAAACTTCCTGGAAACAGAAGGAGAGATTGATGGGTACCTTGCGGATTTTGAGAGGCAATGTGCACTACACAAGGTACCCGCAGAGGACTGGGTCATGATATTATCCGGAAAATTATCCGGCCGGGCCAGTGAGGCTTTTCGGGCCATTCCAGATGAGGAAGTCAGGGATTATAATACTGTAAAAGAGGCTCTGCTCTCCAGGTATGCGGTTACACCGGAGGCATACCGGAGACGGTTCAGAGACACTGTTAAATTGGCTGGTGATTCCTACCTTGAGTGGGCATGTAAGGTGCACCGCACAGCAGCTCACTGGATAGCGGGGTGCCAAGCCGTATCTGGGGAAGAGGTGCTGCAGCTATTCCTGTTGGAACATTGCTTCGACAAGTTACCCGCAGGAGTTCGAGAGTGGGTTCGGGACCGTAAACCCTCCACCCTGCATGAAGCTGCTCGCCTGGCAGATGAGTATACGGATGCCCGCAAACTGGACACTGCTACCACTAAGCCCCCTGCCAGAGTGGAGTACAGACCCCCAGTCACCCCAGCAGCTGCCAGTTACCAACCCCCGGCGCACCGCTATACCACACGGCCTCTGGCCACGAACTACCCTCAGAGAGCCCGGTTCAATTCGCGGGGCTACTCACAACCTATTCGGTGCTTTGGATGTAAGCAACTAGGGCACAAAAGACCAGAGTGTCCCCTAAACGCAGCGAACCAAGCACAGTCCTGGAGAAGACCCGCTAGCGGAATCCCACGTAATCCTCAGCCTGCGGCCCGCTATGTAGAGGCGCAAGAATGCTGGGGCATCCTACATGAGGCAGACCTTGTGCAAGCTGCCCACCGGAATAACCGGCAACTGGTTAAAGTGAATGGGAAGGAGGTCAGTGGTCTACGGGATACTGGTGCTACCATGACCTTGCTTCGAAAGAACTTGGTGTCTGAGAAACAGCACACAGGAGACACTGTGGCTGTGAGGGTAGCAGGGGGCACTGTGTTCCGCCTGCCTGTTGCCAGGGTGCATTTGGATTGGGGAGGGGGCGCTAGACCTGTGAATGTGGGGGTCATGAAGGATTTACCAGCTGATGTTCTCCTTGGAAATACCTTGGTCCCCCTTGTTTCTGCCTATGCTCCCATGGGTCCCGCTGATGTTAACCCTGTGACTACCCGTGCTCAGATCCGTGCAGCAGAGACTGACCCCCCTGCTGCTAAGCCCCAGGACGCTGAGCTCAGTAAATCTCTATCCGCTATTGATACGTGGAAGTCCCGTTACAATGCGCTGATGAAGGAGAAGAGTCACGTAGAGGATGAAATGGTCACGTTAAATAATCATGTAACAGTGCTAGCAGGAGAGAAGAGGAGTGCAGAGGAAAAAGCACGTTTAGAACAGGAATCTCTGCTAGACAGGCTGCACCGACAGACTGCAGAAAACACCAGCTTGAGAGTGGAACATGAAACATTAAGGACAAACTTAGTGACACTGGAGGAGAAGCTGACACTGGCTCATAGGGAGGTGCAGCAACTCAAGGGCACCCTATGTCAGTATGAAGGGATTGTGGATACCTATAAAGAGCAGGTACAAAAACCACGTAAAGAAGCCGATGATATTTTGAAGGACTGTTTAGCCCTAGTCGGGGCACTGAAGAGGTTGAACCCTTATTTATACAGACAGGGATTCTCTCTCATAACGGGAATACAGATGGATTGTCCCAGCAAACTGACATGCCTACCACCTCCTAGTCCGGTCATCCCCAGGTTGACCCGCAAAAAGGTCAAGCCGGGTCTGCCGGAGTGTTCCACAAGGGGGGAGCTATGTGACAGACCCTTCTGTCAGGACTGAAAGAGTTAACTGTGTTTAGCTTTAAGAATCTAATTTCTAAAGACAGGTTTTCTGGCCTCAGCTATTGTGTGCTATAATTACATTTAAGTAATAAACAGGCCATTGTTTAATCACCCTCAGAGAACAGACGCTAGGTGATAAGACAAGCCAAATGTGTTTAAGTTGTTATCTGCCTAAGTAAAGTATTTAAGTAATATAATTCTATTGTATCATGTCAAGGGCGCTTCTCCCTTTTATCTAATGTACAACATTCTTTCAACCCCCATCTGAGGGGGGTCAAAAACCTGTATAAATCTGTGTGCTGCCTTCAAATAAAGTTGTCATTCTGTTTTAAACCTGAAACTGGCTGGGTTGTGAATTGCTGATTGTCTATGCAGGACATTGTTCATCTGGGGTTAACCCTTGGTACACAGTTGGTACCGTAACAGACTCTCCCCACCTTAAGAAAGAAAATTTAAATGTATGCTTACCGGATAAATGAATTTCTTTTATGGTGGTGAGTCCACAAGACCCTCCCTATTTCACAATTAGCCTGTTTTGTTCTTCCTGCTCTTCTGTTTTCTCCTTTTTTCTTGGCTATATGTTAGACTGAAGGGAATCAGGAAGTCGGAGGGATTAAAGAATTTGGGACTTTGGGTAATTTTGGCCTGCCTCCGGGTGAAGTGGAGTGTAATTCCTTAATGACCATGAATTTTAGAGAAAAATTTGCCCAAAGTACCAGAGAAGTTTTTTTTTTTTAGCATTTTTGCTATCACTACATTTAAGTAGAAATTGATAAAGAGCCTTTTTTTATTTAGTTTTTAACTAAAAAATGATATAGTGTTCATAATTCAAGGTATTGATCTATGCTCATTTTGGTATAGTTTATTCCACTGTTTTGCCTGCCACTAAATTATTTATTTATTTATATATATATATATATATATAATAGACAGAAATGAAATGCACTCCTAACTTCCAATGCAATCGATGCCCTGGGTGCAGCAAACAAATAGTTAAGCAGGAAAAACAAGCGCACTCCAAGGGAAACTTTAAACTCCAAAAGTCACTTTATTTAGTGAACGTTTTCGGACCTGATACAGTCCGTCCTCAGACCAAAATGTGTACCACAAGTGTATATGTGTATATATATATATATATATATATATATATATATATATATATATATATATATATATATATATATATATATATATATATATATATATATACAGTGTATAGGTATATACACTATATATATATATATATATATATATATATATATATGTGTGTATGTGTATATATATATATATATATATGTGTGTATGTGTATATATATATATATATATATATATATATATATATATGTGTATATATATATATGTGTATATATATATGTGTATATATATATGTGTATATATATATGTGTATATATATATGTGTATATATATATGTGTATATATATATATGTGTATATATATATGTGTATATATATATATATATATATATATATATATATATATGTGTATATATATATATATGTGTATATGTATATATATATATATATCTATCTATCTATCTATATATATATATATATATATATATATATATATATATATATATATATATATATATATATAAACACACAGAGAAAGTCCAGCACTTACAAGCTCTCAGCTAAGATTTAAAAGCAAAAATGGAAAGGTTAGTTACCGCATCTGGCCAAATGGGACAAGCCCAGGTACCACGTCAAGGTCCTTTCCAATACCTGGGACCCTAAAACAGCCACACAATGCAAGTTCTCAAATCCAAACAAACTGGGAACAAGGGAAGGGTGCACAGGCTTATGTAATCACCCTAGACATATACAAAACACGGAAGGGGACTGCACTCTCATACCGGACCGGGTACACATCATATGACCCTGCAACATGCCCAGCCCTGGGTGCACACCGGCACTCACAGGAAGCTGTGCTGTCCCCAGAGTCACAGGCAGTTAACCCCAGACAGGTCTGGGTGCAAGAACCATAGGGAAAATTACAAAACAAATTAATACAACACACAGAGAAAGTCCAGCACTCACTTACAAGCTCTCAGCTATGATTTAAAAGCAAAATTGGAAAGGTTAGTTACCGCATCTGGCCAAATGGGACAAGCCCAGGTACCACGTCAAGGTCCTTTCCAATACCTGGGACCCTAAAACAGCCACACAATGCAAGCTCTCAAATCCAAACAAACTGGGAACACCCTTCCCTTGTTCCCAGTTTGTTTGGATTTGAGAGCTTGCATTGTGGATTTAAGAGCTTGCATTGCATTATATATATATATATATATATATAATCTTTTTCAAAAAATGTTGGTTTCTCACTGAAATTATTTCCGCACAAGCTAAAAGGTTCTCTGGGGTCCCCTTTGTTCAGAAACAGCAGACATGCATAGTTTTGTCATTGTTTTTGGCAATTAGAAGGTAGCTAATTGCCTCTGTGCATCACACTTCTGAAATTCCTGGTAGTTGAGGGGTTAATGAGGTAGTTTGTAAAAATAATTTTAGCTTGTTGTTATTTTAGTTTATAGATTAACCTTCCCCCTGACACCTCCCACCCCCTGATCCTTCTTGATCTCTCCCAAATAGCTCTCTTTCCTCCCTCACGCCCCACTGGTCACTACCATCTGCCAGTTTAAGGAGAGCTGTTTTTTTTTATTTATAATTTCTGTAGTGTAGGGAACCTTCCTCACCCACCCCAAACAGCTTTCTAACCCTCCCCACTCTCACTAGGTACCGCCATCTTACTTACATCTACTGGCAGGTGTCTGACGCTTTCTGACAGTACTCAGTTGTAAGATTTTTTTTTTTTAATCAAAAATATTAATTTATGTTGTGCAGCGATCCCCCCCTCAACCGCTTTTATGAAGGACACCACTTTCCCCTTTCCTCATCCCTTTTCATCCCTTCCTCACTAAACATTTATTTTTCCTTAAGTAGAGAATCCCCTTTTCCTCCCTCCTCCTACAATGCACCGCACACCTCCCTCTTTCCATCCAACACCACTCACGGCAGCACCGCAAGCCGATGGAAACAGTAACAGTGTGTCGCTGTTTGCATCGACAATCCACTGTGATATTGTAAAGGGAGCACGATCAGCGCTCCCTTACTATAACAAGGCAGATGCTTTCAAAGCTGACAGCCTGGACTGCAGCAAGAGGGAGAAGGTTGGACATAGCTACTACATTAACAGAGTACACGGAACAAAGTACCTTGTGACGTAGTAGCTATGTCCAATAGTCAGAAGGGATTACTCTCATATATCAAGGCTTGTGGACTCTCACCACCATGAACTAGATGAATTTACCAGGTAAGTATAAATTATGTTTTGTATTGATGACTACACTATCCCTTTTAAATGGACTGTCTAGTCAAAATTAAACTTTATAATTCATATAGGGTATGGAATTTTAAATAACTTTACAATTTACTTTTATCAAATTTTCTTTGCTCTCTTGGTATTTTTTAGGTATGCAAATTTCTAAGCTGTTACATATATGTGTCATATAGATATGCTCACTCCTAGAGTTATATAAGAGTCAGCACTCATTGGCTAAGGTGCATGTCTGTCAAAGGAACTGAGATAAGGGGGCAGTATGCAGTGTATTATTATAACTGTTGGTTATGCAAAACTGGCGAAAGGGTAAAAAAGATATTATCTATCTTTTAACAATAACAATTCTGCAGTAGACTAACTTTTTTAATAGTGCTTTTCTTATTATAACATCTACCTCCATAAGCTGGCCTTGCAGAATGCAAATCATTACTTTTCATTTATTTTTGCTGGTTTAAATCCATTAGATCATTAATTCATATTTGCATAAGGAAAGTCACAAATTAAACATAGATGCACAGTATCAGAAATTGTCTGTGAAAATATGCTTTGAATTGGTATTGTAATGAACAGGACAATATACATCTCGCCTTAGGATAAAGGTAACATGTTTTTTTTTAATATGATTATACATTGAAAAATTAAAGATTTTTTTGTAATCATAAATAGTATTTTAACAATGAACTTTAATTAAAATTGCTTCCAAAATCAAATCCTGATACATAATGCTCATTTTATTGAATCGCTGACTGCTATTTAATGTTATGAACCCCCACACACACATTCCAACTTGTCACAATTCTTGTGTAGAAAAATAATACTTGTTTTCTTTCCTTTTTCAAAGGAAACAAACATTGTAAGGGTAAAAACAAATAAAATGTTACCAGAAATATGAGGCTTTTCAAAAGAAATGCATGAAAACAAATTAATTATTGATCATTACTTCCTGATAGACATGTGCACCGGCAAAAAACTATTTGAAACAAATCATTCATTCAGAATTTTAAAATAAATTGTTTTCGTACGAAATTTGTTTAAATTATTAAATTTATTAACATATATTTCTTTCATGTAAGTGGCAAGAGTCCATGAGCTAGTGACGTATGGGATATACATTCCTGCCAGGAGGGGGCATAGTTTCCCAAACCTCAAAATGCCTATAAATACACCTCCCACCTCACTCATACCTTAGTTTTACAAACTTTGCCTCCTTGTGGAGGTGGTGAAGCAGGTTGTGCTTGTTTTTTTTTTTCTGTGATATGCGCAACTAAGCATATTGAAGCCCAGTTCCTCTCAATGTACACTGTTTTTCTGAGGGATGTGAAGGGAGTATTGCCTAAAGATGCCATGTTTTCACCTATGGAAAATCTATTCTAAGGCTCTCTGTAATCGGTCGCAGAGATTCATCTCTGCCTCCCTTTGCAGATCGACATTATACTCCTCTACCATTACCCCTGCTGATTTGTTTCAGTGCTGGTTTGGCTGTCTGCTATATGTGGATGGGTGTCTTCTGGTAAGTATATATAATTTTTTAAGACACTCTCAGCTATGTTTGGCACTTTATCATATAAAGTTTTAAAAGTATATTGTATATATTTGCCATGAGTCAGGTTTGTGTATTTCCCTTTGCAGTCTAAACAGTTTCAGCTTGGGAATTATGTTTATGGGCGTTTTAGGCTTACCTGGGGTTCCAGTTAATTATAACTTCAAGTCTGTTTTTTTTTCAAAAAATTTGCGGGCTTAGGCTCGCGATGAAGCAAAATATTACTTTGTATTGTGACATTTTTGGCGCAAAGATGCATCTGACATGACACGAGTCACCTCATTTCTTGGATCTTTCTTGTTTGCAAGGTTTTTTGGCGTGAAGTTGCGCCTGTTATGACGCGAGTCACATTATTTATCTTTGGCGCCAAAAGGTTTTTGCTTTGCATTTGCGCCGTTTTTGGCGCCTTAAATTTGTTATGTAAGTCTCTCCCTCTTTTTGCTCTCTGCTCTCATTTGATCTTAGAGGGCTAGGTTGCTTGCTTTTGATTTGACTTTTGTATAAAAATGTTATCATAAGCATTTTTTCCCATTCCTGAAATTATTTGAGGAAATTGGATTTTTTGTTTAAATGTTATTATTTTCTTTTTTGTTACATTTTGCAAGATGTCTCAGACTGATCCTGCCTCTGATGTTACTATAGGAACTAAGTTGCCCTAATACAATTCTACCAAAGCTAAGTGTGTATGTTGTAAATTAGCTGATCTTACTTCTTCTGCTCAAATATGTGGCACTTGTTCTGAAAAACTTTTACATGCTGATAATGTTTCTATAAGTACAAATACATCTACTGTTAAACCTTTACAGTCTAATGTACATGATATTCCTGTAGATATTCAAGATTATATTGATGCAGCCATAGAGAAGGCTATGACTGCTATTCTGTCTTCAAATAAACTAAAAAGATCTCTCCTTCTCATAAATCTGATGAAGCCTGTATTAATCGTCAGCATACTGAAGTATCTTCTGCTGATGATAATTTCTCTGGCTCAGAGGATCCTACTTCAGAGTCTGAAATTGATAAATCAACCTTTCTTTTTAAGATTGAATATATTCGTTCTTTATTAAAGGAAATATTGTTTACTTTGGGTATTGAGGAATCTAGTCCTCTTGATAACAAGAATAGCAAACGTTTGAATTCTGTTTTAAAACTTCTGAGATTGCTCCTGAAGTTTTTCCTATGCCAGATGCTATCTCTCATATGATTACTAAGGAATGGTCTAAACGTGATGCTTCTTTTAACCCTTCTTCTAGGTTTAAAAAGCTATATCCTTTACCTGTGGCTAATTTAGCATTTTGGGAAAAAGTCCCTAAGGTTGATGGGGCTATTACTACTTTGGCCAAACGTACTACTATTCCAATGGAAGATAGTACTTTTTTTTTTAAGGATCCTTTAGAGAGTAGGAAGATTGAATCTTATCTTAGAAAAGCATATTTACATACTGGCTATATTCTTAGACCTGCCATTTCTATGGCTGATGTTGCTGCTTCTTCAACTTTTTGGTTGGACTGTTTAGCTCAACAGTTAATATATCCTGAATTGTCTAGCATTGTTCTTTTACTTCAAGATGCTAATCATTTTATTTGTCATGCTATATTTGATGTCATTAAGATTGATATTAAATCTATGTATTTAGCTGTTCATACTAGAAGAGCTTTATGGCTTAAATCTTGGAATGCTGATATGGTGTCAAAATCTAGATTTCTATCTTTATCATTTCAGGGTAATAATTTATTTGGTTCTCAATTGGATTCTATTATCTCCACTATCACAGGGGGAAAGTGAGTTTTTCTGCCCCAATATAAGAAATCTTAGGGTAAATTTAAAGCTCCCAATCGCTTTTGTTCCTTTCGTCAGAATAGAGAACAAAAAACCTCTCCTTCCCCTAAGTCATCTGGCTCTAATAGGAGACCATCTCCGAATTGGAATAAATCCAAACCTTTCAAAAAAAACTAATCCAGCCCCTAAGACTGCATGAAGGTGCTGCCCTCAATCCAGTTCAACTGTTGGGGGGCAGACTGAAATTATTTCAACACATTTGGACAGTCTCTGGTAGTGGTATTGAATAGGTTTCAGAATAAGACCGCCCATGGGAAGATTCTTTCTTATGTTCCAACAAACTCTGTAAAAGGCTCAGGCTTTTCGCAAATGCGTTTCAGACCTAGAGCTTCCAAGGGTGATTGTTCCAGTTCCTTTGCAGGAACGGGGTTTGGGTTTTTATTCAAATCTATTCATTGTTCCAAAGAAAGAAGGTTCGTTCAGACCAATTCTGGATCTGAAATTTCTAAATAATTTTGTAAGAGTCACATTTTTCAAGATTGTGACTATAAGGACTATTCTGCCTTTTGTTCGGCAAGGTAATTTCATGTCCACAATAGACTTGCAGGACGCTTATCTTCATATTCAGATTCATCCAGACCACTATCATTTTCTGAGATTCTCTTTTCTAGACAAGCATTACCAATTTGTCGCTCTTTCGTTTTGGCCTAGCGACAGCTCCAAGAATCTTTTCAAAAGTTCTTGGTGCCCTTCTATCTGTAATCAGAGAGCAGGGTATTGTGGTGTTTCCTTATTTGGACGATATGTTGGTACTAGCTCAAGCTTTCATTTACCAGAATCTCGCATGAAACAACTAGTGTGGTTTCTTCAAAGACATTGTTGGAGGATCAATTTACCAAAGAGTTTCTTGATTCCTCAGACAAGGGTCACCTTTTTAGGTTTCCAGATAGATTCAGTGTCCACGACTCTGTCTTTAACAGACAAGAGACGAATACAGTTTGTTTTAGCTTTTCTAAACCTTCAGTCTCTATCATTCCCTTCAGTGGTTATGTGCATGGAAGTTTTAGGTCTCATGACTGCAGCATCGGACGCAATCCCCATTGCTCGTTTTCATATGAGGCCTCTACAGCTTTGCACGTTGCACCAATGGTGCAGGGATTATACTCGGATATCACAACTGATATATAATCACAGCACTCAACTCTCTGTGACTTGGTGTTTGGACCATCACCTTTTTATTTAAGGGGCCTCATTCGTTCGTCCTAACTGATCACAACAGATGCAAGTCATAGAGGTTGGGGAGCTGTCTGGGGTTCTCTGACAACACAAGAGGTTTGGAAACCTCAAGAGGCAAGGTTACCAATCAATATTTTAGAACTCTTTTCAGAGCTCTTCAGGCATGGCCTCTATTGAAGAGAGAACTTTACATTTGTTTTCAAACAGACCATATCACAACAGTGGCATATGTCAATCATCAAGAAGGGACTCACAGTGCTTCAGCATTGAAAGAAGTATCTCTGATACTTTCTTGGTTGGAATCCAACTCTTGTCAAATATCTGCGATTCATATCCCAGGTGTAGACAATTGGGAAGCGGATTATCTCAGCCGTCAGACTTTACATCCAGGGGAGTGGTCTCTCCATCCAGATGATTTTTCATCTTGTACAGATGTGGGGTCTTCCAGAAATAGATCTGATGGCCTCTCGTCTAAACAAGAAGCTTCTCAAATACCTTTCCAGGTCCAGGGATCCTCAGGCGGAGATGGATGCCTTAGCGGTTCCTTGGTTTTACTAACCTGCTTATATTTTTCCACCTCTGGTTCTTCTTCCAAGGGTGATTTCCAAGATCATATTGGAACAATTGCATGTGTTTCTGATAGCACCAGCATGGCCTCACAGGTTTTGGTATGCAGATCTTGTCCGGATGTCCAGTTGCCAGCCTTAGCCACTTTCTTTAAGGCCAGACCTTCTGTCTCAAGAGCCGTTTTTTCCATCAGGATCCCAAATCTCTAAATTTGAAGGCATGGAAATTGAACGCTTAGTGCTTAGTCATAGAGATTTCTCTGACTCAGTGATTAGCACTATGATACAGGCTCATAAGTCTGTTTCAAGGAAAATGTATCATCGGGTTTGGAAAACCTATATTTCATGGTGTTCCACTCATAATTATTCCTGGCATTATTTAAGAATTCCTAGAATTTTACAGTTTCTTCAGGATGGTTTGGATAAGGGTTGTCTGCAAATACTTTGAAAGGACAAATTTTTGCTCTTTCTGTTTTATTTCATAGAAAGATTGCTAAACTTCCTGACATTCACTGTTTTGTTCAGGCTTTGATTCGTATCAAACCTGTTATTAAATCAATTTCTCCTCCTTGGAGTCTCAATTTGGTTTTGAAGATTTTGCAGGCTCCTTCTTTTGAGCCTATGTATTCTTTGGATATTAAACTACTTTCTTGGAAAGTGTTATTTTTTTTACTATCTCTTCTGCTAGAACAGTATCCGAATTGTCTGCTCTCTTGTTTGTCTCCTTATCTGATTTTCCATCAAGATAAAGCTGTTTTGCGGACTGCATTTAAATTTTTACCTAAAGTTGTGAATTCTATCAACATCAATAGGGATATTGTTGTTCCTTCCTTGTGTCCTAAGAATACTCTTGAAAGGTCTCTCTACATTCTTTGGTTTTGGTAAGATCTTTGAAATATTATGTTGAGGCTACTAAAGATTTCAGAAAGACTTCTAGTCTGTTATTTTTTCTGGTTCCACGAAAGGTCAGAAAGCCTCTGCCATTTCTTTAGCATCTTGGTTGAAACTTTTGATTCACAAAGCTTATTTGGAGGCAGGGCAGTCTCCGCCTAAGAGAATTACAGCTCATTCTACTAAATCAGTTGCCACTTCTTGGGCTTTTAAGAATGAAGCTTCAGTTGATCAAATTTGCAAAGCAGCAACTTGCTCTTCTTTGTATACTTTTACTAAATTTTACCATTTTTATGTGTTTGCTTCCTCAGAAGCAGCCTTTGGTAGAAAGGTTGTCTGTTAGATTCTAATTCCTTTCTGATTTTTTTTTTAAAGAAAATTAAATTATTTTTGATTTAAGTTCTCAGCGGATTTAGCAGTTGTTATCTTATACCTCCCTCTCTAGTGACTCGTGGTTTTCCACATCTTGGGTATTATATACCATACGTCACTAGCTCATGGACTCTTGCCACTTACATGAAAGAAAACATAATTTATGTAAGAACTTACCTGATAGATTAATTTCTTTCATAGTGGCAAGAGTCCATGAAACTTCCCTATTTTTGTGGTTATGATTTTTTTTTGTATAAAGCACTTTATTTTTTCTAGTTTCTCTTTTTGTATGCTTTTTACTCCTTTTACACCTCAATTCTTGGCTACACGTTAACCTAAGGTATGAGTGAGGTGGGAGGTGTATTTATAGGCATTTTGAGGTTTGGGAGACACTGCCTCCTCCTGGTAGGAATGTATATCCCATACGTCACTAGCTCATGGACTCTTGCTACTATAAAAGAAATTAATTTATCAGGTAAGTTCTTAAATAAATTGTTTTGTTTGCCATAATTTCCTAAGGGATTTAATATTGGTTTATTTAGAATATTTGTTTGGCTTAAATAACAGTTTAGAAGAGTAAAGACAAGTATTTTTATGGCCATTTTTTTATTCAATTTTCTTTTCAAACTTATTCGTTTTATTTTCTAAATGTAATTTTTATGCACTGTATTTAAAAAAAAAAAAAAAATATGTTTACTAAAAAGTAAAGTACAGTGTACCCTAATTTTTTTTATTAATTTAATTTGTTTCCAATTATCCAGTTTACCTGCCTGATTGTATTAAATTAACTGTTTACAAATTGCTCCTTTTCCTTTATATAAGCATTTTAAATAGATGATTTTGCTTGGGATATCCCTAGTACCTATACTGAGCGTTTCTACACTTAAAGGGATATGAAACCCAATTTTAATTCAGATAAAACATACAATTTTAAACAGCTTTCCAGTATACTTCGATTGCATTTACTTTATTCTCTTGTTATCCTTTGCTGAAGGAGCATCAATGCACAACCTGGAATTAGCTGAACACATCTAGTTAGCCAATAACAAGAGACAAATGTGTGCAGGCGCCAGTCACCAGCTAGCTCCCACTGTACCCTGCATGTTCTTTTTCAACAACGGATCCCATAAACAGAACAAAGTGCATTTTGAATATAGAAGTGAATTCAAAAGTGTCTTAAAATTACATGATCTATCTGAATACATTTTTATTTTGACTTTTCTATTCGTCTTAAAGGACCAGTTAAGACAGTAGATTTGCATAATCAACAGATGCATGATAAAAAGACAATGCAATAGCACTTAGTCTGAACTTCAAATGAGTAGTACACTTTTTTTTTTCCTGAAAAATTCCAAAGTTATGTCTTTCTTTTTAAAACTCTTCTAGATTTCTCTCTTATAACAATACAGGTAGCCCCCAGTTTACGCCGGGGTTAGGTTCCAGAAGGAGGCAAAGATACCCCAGCCAAAGGCTTAAAATAGTAATTCTTTGCCTTTCGTCACAGGAGGTTGGCAGAGAAGTGTCAGAAGTTCGAGTTATGTCTCTTATGGAGGGTAGTACTATTCGAAATGGAACTGGAGTTTTAAGTAATCCTGTCAGCCTCTCAGTGAGAGCTTGGATGAAAGTTAGAGTCCGGAGATGCAGGGAGAGTTTTCCTGCAAAACCATCCCGACTCATATTAACAGCTCCTTGGCAATCAGTGTTGACGAGTTTCGCTGCCTGCCTTTATTCACTCAAGTCCATGTCAGAAAAGAGGCTACTATCTGTCACACTTGAAGGGCCGTGTTCCTGTTCCACGGTGTAGATTCTGGTAAGATCGTTTCATTTTATTTCAATATGTGAATGTAATGTTAACTGAAAAAGGTAGGGTCCCAGTGGGACTCCTTTTATCTTAATAAGGAATCATGGGTTAATATCTCCTGAGGGGGGTTATTGAACAGGGGGGACTTTAATCATGATTGTTATATGGTTTGATCTGCGAATGTGTAGCAATACCTAGGCTCATGGCTTTTATGGAACATGGCTTGTTTCCTCCAGAGGTTATGGCATGGTTCCACATGGCCATTTCTATGGAGCTGACTCATTTATATTTCCGAAGTGAAATATTTCTAAGATACTGTCCGTGTTCTGTTAACCAGGGCCCGTCGGGCATGGGTTCGCCTGATTCAGTTCAGCCTCCTGGGGAGGCGTTGGCCTCAGGCTTCAGTGGCCCCAACCTCAGGGCCAGGGTCTTTCGTTGGTCCGGCGAGAGATTATTTTGTCGCCTCTTATAGGCTGGCACGTATTTGTGTTCTTTTAAGACCTGTTTTGGTGATGTTAGAGGATCCCAGTCCTAGTGGGCCGAGGGATCCGAAGCCTTAGATGCTGGATGGCAAACTGGAATGACATTTGGGGATGAAGCTAATCTCCTTAACGGCTCCGTTTTACTTTTTTTCTTTGTTTTGGTTCCAGTTCTGAGTTTGGGTGAATGGGGCCTCTGATAGTCTGGTTCCGTTGGCGTTCTCATTCACCTTGGGCGTTCACCCGCGGGTGCTGCCTTCCTTTTATTTTGATCCGGATGGATGTTTTTGTTTTTTCCTTAAGCTCATGTCTGATAGATTTTCGTTTTTTAACCGATACTTGCGATTTTGTGGTCATGTGGGCACTTCCACGTATGTTGCGCACTTTTTAAATAACAATGTTTTCTAATTTATTTATCGAACCTTCGGGTCAAATTTTCTGGGACCTTGGACAGTTCTGGTGTGTCCTTATACCAGGCAGTTACTGGTCGGACGCTTTTCTGTTGTTACTTGGGTTTATGTCACCCTCGTGGTGCTGATTTAATCCTGTCGGATTCTGAATGTCACTTGGCCTATTGATATGGACTCCGGGCTCAGATCCTATTTCAAAGTATGAGGCCTAGTGTGTAGATACAACGCTTCTGCATTGAGGGTTGTGAGTGCCGATCTAAGGTTGGCTTTTTTTGGCTACTCGTCTGGGATACGGATCTGTCTTTTCTGACGGCATCATGGTTCTTACAGGTCCCTGGGGACTGAGAACCATAGTTTCCATTCCTTTGGAGTTGGTGGTCTAGTGTTCCAAGTTTTGAGCGATTTGCATGTTCACTTGAGGTTCTTCCAGATGCTGACTCTTTAGCCTAATAACATTGTTTTGCGGTGGCAGAATCTCCTTCCTTCCCACCTTGGGTGGGTCATCTGCTCTGGAAGTGCGGGCATGTCCTTCTTCATTTGCTCAGAGTTGCGTTACTCTAAGAGGTGGAGTGCAGGGATTTTCCTTCTTTCTGTGGGGAGCTGCGAGGCTTCCAGCTTCTACCCCGTTAAAGGGTTTTTTGGAAGATCAATCTTGCAAGGATCTCTGGAGGCTGTTGTATCTTCCATGTAGGATCTACCCTATGTCTGACCATGGTCTTCGACGCTCTGGTGTTATCTGCGGCCTCTTTGCAAATCTAGCCTTGGGGCTTAACAGTGAAGGGCCGAGCTCGGTTACAGACGGTTGCCCTTATGGGGTCAGGTAGATGACCATTTATACTCAATGCCGCAATGGGGTTTCGTGGAGGGTGTTTTACGTCTAACTCACTGGGATGGCAGGATTCACATCCACCTTTGGGTGCTGGTTGCTACCTTGCCAGCGTGTGTAACACATGGTTAAGCTCGTCTTCTGGATTTTTCCTCACGATCCAGGAGCTCTGGGTGCCGATTTCTTAAACTGGTCAGGAGTTCTTCAGTGATCCTTTGATCGATTCCGTTTTTTGAGGACTCTTGACCGTGTGGACGGTTCGGTCTCACCTTAGGTGTTGTGGTCCCGCGTGTCCCTTTGAAGGGGGCAGGGTTCTTTTTCTTATTAGTGATTCCTATCTGCCTAAGGCTGAGGTTCTAGGTCTCTAACGGATTCCTACTGGTTTGCTGGATCATTTGATGTTCCTGTAGACTCCAGGTGTCTCCAACTGGTTTGACAATATTGTCCAAGGGGTCTCGCCACTATGGTAGGGTGGTTTCCGTTGCTTTGGTTCTTTTCTCTCCTAGAGTGGGAGATGGGTTCTTGTGTGTTCTCCTGATTCAGAGTTACCTCAGTATCTGTGATGACCCGTGGGTCCTTGTTTTTCTTGCCTAGTAGGGTTTTTTCCCTTCTTGCGTTTCAGAATCCTGAAAAGGGAAATGTGGAGTAGTGACTGGTTCCACCGTCCCTGCAGCAGGTGGCTGGGGGTTTGAACTCTGGTAAGGATCTTGTTCTTATTTAGAGTCTGATATTTAGATGCTGGGGGTCTGAGAACTCTATTCTATTGGTAAGTGTTCCTCTTTACGGAAGACAGACGTGTAGGGTTGTCTGTCCTGACTCATGGTAGCATGCCGTTTTTAGTGGCGGTCAGAGTTCTACTCAGGGTTTTGTTTCTCGTAGATCCATCCTTTTTTTTTTCTTCCAGAGTTCTGGGACTCTTGTCTTGGTCTTGACTAGCCTTTGGGCTAGGACCATTACCCTGGAGGGAAGATCGGGTCTCGGTTACTCTATGCAGTGTTGACCGTTTTCTTCTTGAGTCTGTCCTCCCCTTCAGTGGGAGGACTTTTGATGTCCTCCTCTTTTCTAACGGCGTTTGGTGCTGGGAGGGGACGCTCCTTGGAGCCCGGTATTCTGATTGCTGTTGAGTTTTTCGTCGCCACTTCTGTGGTTTGGGTTCCATGATGGCTGGGTCAGTTTTCCTACCTGGAAGCTGGTCATGCGAGTTCCTGTTCAGATGGCTTGGTGCTCTCTTGGAGAGCTCTTTGCTAACTGCTGGGATAGTTATTCTGTCTCTGCTGCCTATGCTTGTCTAGCCTGCAGGTTTCGACTTGATACAATGCAACAGGGAACTCATGTTTTTCTGAAGCACCTTATGGTATGGTGCTGTATAAGGGATATGGAGAGGATCCTCGGGTCCTCTTTGGGACATGTTTACCTGAGTATGGACATTTTTCAAGTCCTTTTTTCTAGGGAATTTGTCTCCCTGGGCGCTTCTATCGTGACAACCTTGGATTCTATGTTTTTTCAGCCGTCGGGTAATTTCAGGCTGGGGTGCCTTCGAAGGGGCCGCCTTTTTGTACCAGCACTTTGTTTGCATTCATTGTCCTCTAGCTTGGGTATTGTTTTCCCAAAAGTAATGAATGCAGCTGTGGACTCTTCCCGTTTAAGAAGAAAAGCATAAATTATGCTTACCTGATCATTTTCTTTTCTTCTGATGGTAAGAGTCCACAGCTCCCGCCAGTATTTTGTCTATAAGGTGGCAGTCATTTTTTGGTCTTCTGGCACCTTTTTCCATCCTGATATTTCTCCTACTGTTCCTTGTTCCCTTGGCAGAATGACTGGGGGATGAGGGAAGTGGAGGAGGTATTTAAGTCTTTGGCTGAGGTGTCTTTGCCTCCTCCTGGTGGCCAGGTTCTGTATTTCCCAAAAGTAATGAATGCAGCTGTGGACTCTTCCCATCAGAAGAAAAGAAAATGATCAGGTAAGCATAATTTATGTTTTCGTTTTATATATTTTGATTGTGCAGTTGTTGTGTAGAACAGAATAGCTTATATTATTTAATCAAATTATATTGTGCTTGCTGCACTAACGCATTTTTATTTTCTTTATCAAAATCAATTTCTTTAATACAGGTGGCAAGAGTCCACGATCCATTACTCCTGGGAATTACCCTTCCCTACCACTAGGAGGAGGCAAAGATTCCCAAACCCCAAGAGCTCTATGAAACCCCTCCCACCTCACAGGTACCTCAGTCTTGTCTTTGCCTCTGCTGGAGGTGGTTGAAGATTGAAGATGTGCTTTTGATACTGCAGAGAGAGGGGTTTCATTCTATGTTGAGGCCCATTTTCCCCTCAGAATAGTGTGTTTGTCAGAAGGATGTATATAGGGTATGGTTGGTGGCTTTTTGGGGGGGGTAAAATTTGTCATAGACCTTCCATGATTGGTCGCAGGGACTTGACTTTTGCCTCCTCCTATGGATCTACAATATACTCCTGATCCATAACCTCTGCTAGGATTCTACTGGTTTACTGGTAGATGAGTGTTTTGGTAAATATTTTTTTTTTCTGTATGACACACTATAGTCTTATGTGGGTGTGTTGTAGCTATATATAAATTTATTTATTTATATACAGCCCTTGGGACCGAATCTATATATTTCCCTTTTGTCAATTTGTATTGCACAAATTAGATTTTGGTGATGCTTAGTTTTTTTTACCACATGGCTTTTGGATCTGCATGCGTCTGGTTAGCGCTCATGACCCTCGGGATTGCGCACGTCTTTTTTTTTTTTTTTTTCCTCATGTGTGTTCTGGAGTATGTTTTTATTTTTCCCCCCACTTCTGGGATTTTGGGTTAACAAATGTATTCCCTCTGGTACTCACACGTCAGGTTTGCCACAATACTTATCATTCAGCTCTGCATTATACAGGTTTCGGATGTGGAATTTCTTGTCCCCTGTTATTTTTCAGTTCAGCTTATTGCACGTTGAATTAGTAAATTTTTTTATATAGCTTCTTTAGGAGGGGATAAGTTTTCCATTCCTTAAGAGCTTTTATAAGGAGTTATATTTTACACTGTAGTAGGTTAATATAATGGAGCTTCCTAATTCTGTCCCTAAATCTACCTTAGAAGCGGAGTCCCCTGAACACCTTCTTACCGTTGCTAAGTGTGTTTATTGTAAAAAAAAAACAAAAAACACGCATGTATCTCCTCCAGCTTATTTATGTGGCTCATTTTTAATTATGTGAATGCATTCAGATCATCCTAATTCTGCTTTTATGGGTATTACTGCTTCTTCTATGTGTTCTCTACAGGGGAGCGCTACAGATTTGGCTCTGGATGTGAAAATCCCATCAAATCTGCAGTTTTCTCCCACCTTAAAGTAAACTTAAAAGGTCAATTCAGAATTTACCTTCTACTAGTAGTATGTCTCCTGAGGCCAGGAATACTGTTTCTTCAGAGGGGAAGGTTTCCTCTGATGAAGAGTAATCCTTCTCTGATGTTAAACCTGAAAAATCATATTTTCTTTATTTAAAATTGAACATATCCGTTCTCTTTTGAAATAGGTTTTACTAACTTTAGCTGTTAAAGACTCTAAGGGTTCCGGGGATAAGCCTTCTAACTGTTTAGATTCAGTTTTTTAAAACTGTTGCTAAAACCCCTGATCTTTTTCTATTCCAGATGCTGTCTCTAAGATAGTTTCTATGGAATAGTCTGAGCCAGATAATTATTTTAATCCTCCTAGGTTAAAGAAGTTTTTTCCTTCACCTGCCTCTAATATTGAACTGTGCAAAACTGTCCCTAAGGTAGATGGGGCCATTTCCACTTTAGCTAAGCATACTACTATCACTTTGCAAGACAGCAGTACCTTTTAGATAGGACGTTGGAATCCTTTATTAAACTAGTGGTCCTACGTCCACTAAAAATGATACTATATATATATATTTATTTATTTATTTATTTATTTTTTTCCTGTAGAGATAGGTGCACTCCCACTAACAAACTTCATATGCCAGGGTGCTAGGAGTGGTAACTAGAGCTAATAGACGAAGCACTCTCTGGTCAAGTGTATAACACAATTTTATTACAGTGATGTTTTGGGGTATTCACTCCTTCATCAGACCAACCTGATGAAGGGGTGTATATGTGTGTGTGTGTACATACAGCTCTGGAAAAAATGAAGACCACTGCAATTAAGACCACTTAAAAATGATCAGCTTCTCTGGCTTTAGTATTTATAGGTATGTGTTTGAGTAAAATTAACATTTTTGTTTTATTCTTTAAACTACTGACAACGTTTCTCCCAAATTCCAAATAGAAAATATTATATATATTATTATTACATGTAGAGCATTTATTTGCAGAAAATGACAAATGGTAAAAATAACAAAGATGCAGTGTTTTAATATTTCTAATGATCCAAAGAAAAAGAGTTAAGAAATCAATATTTGGTGGAATAATCCTGTTTTCCAATCACAGTTTTCATGCATCTTGGCATGTTCTCCACCATTGCTGTTGGGTGACTTTATGCCACTCCTGGCGTAAAAATTTAATCCGCTCAGCTTTGTTTGATGGTTTGTGATCATCTATCTTCGTCTTAATCACATTCCAGAGGTTTTTAATGGGGTTCAGGTCTGGTGATTGGGCTGCCATGACAGGTTCTTGATCTGTGGTCCTCCATCCACACCTTGATTGACCTGGCTGTGTGGCATGGAACATTGTCCTGCTTGAAAAAACAATCCTCATAGTTGGGGAATATTGTCAGAACAGAAGGAAGCAAGTTATCTTGACCCCCCTGGTAATACCAGTGAGACCCCCTCTGCTGAGGGGTGTGGACAGAGCTATCCACTCCCCTCATTTACCATAAAAGCCTTAGAGAGACACCACCCCTTCCTCCTCCTAGTTATGTCCACCCTGCTAGGTGGACAGGGCTAGGAGTCCCTCTACGTTTTTTCCTACCTTCTGGGCTAAAGCGTTTACCAATGTTTCTATGGCTTCTTTTTGTCAATTGTGAGCTGGTGATCCTTCCAGCTGTCAGCGGTGGGAATTGCGTTTCCTACTGTTTCCTTGTTGGGGCCTCCATGTTACTGGGACATCATTGGTAAGGGACGTCACAGGGGCTACGTCTGAGGGCTGTCATTTTTGCGCGCGCACACAAATCCTTTAATACCTTGGCGTGGTTTTCAACAGCAGCGCTATTACTCCTATCCTAACGAAGAGACCAGTACTTCTGCGAAACCTTTTTGTAATCTAACCTCTTACTCTGCATACCGGTAAGTTCTATGCACTCTCTTTTTGGCAATCAACGTTTTTGCATTAGTTAATTGAAAATGGTTATTAGCATCTTGGGCTTAATATATTTTTAACATGTGTTTAGCATGATTATGGAGGATGAAAATGATCCAGGTCAGCTTCAAATTCACAAACTGTTACAGGAGGAATCGGGGGCAACTACAAGGTATGATTTATTTTTATATGCATATACTGTATTTTATATGTCTTGTAAGTACATATTGCTTATTCATTATGGCTGGTTATACTTTTTTTATAGTAATACAACCAAGCCTATACCCACCTGTTCCCTTTGTGATCATCCTTGCTGGCATGACAAGAAACTCTGTATAGTGGTGTATTGGCCAGATTTATGTTGGAAGCTTTTCTCAAGCACCTTGAGGGTTCTTTAGATAATTTGCAAAACCTTGATTGTGCCACTGATGGTGAAGATTTAGAATCTGACTTTCCTATGGTGTTTGACACTGCAAAAATTTGAGTTTATTAAAGGGGTTAAGTGTTCCCTGGGCATTGAAGATGAACTGTCTCAATTACCATCTGATTGGTTTAATCCAAATTCTGCACCAAATCAGTTCTTTCCTGTTTCTGATAATCTTAAATGTATTTACTTAAATGTTTTTTCTAAACCAGATAAACAGTGTGGAGTTCCTGATAAAATATATAAAAAATTTCCTTTGGAGAAACCTTTGCATAACCAGTTTGTTTCTACTCCCAAGATTGACACTGCAATTGCTAGACTTTCAAAAAGATGATTTTTTCCTGTAGATGATGCAGGATCATTTAAAGATGTCATGGGTAAAAAAATGGAACAAAATTTAAAGAGATTTAATCTTCAACAAGGGGCCATATTTCATCCTCTGCTTGCTTTATTTTCAACTCTGAAAGCTTCTGAAGTGTGGTCTTCTAACCTGTCTCATTCTTTTTAAGATAATGAAAATGTTACATCTTTTCTTGCAGATTTTAATATGGTTACTTCTTTTTGCTTATCAACTGCTGCTAATATTTTGAAGCTTAATGCTAAGTCTATGAATACTGCCAACCTTGTTAAGTGCCCTATGGCTGCGACATTGGGAAGCTGATCCAGGTTCCAAGTTGAATTTACTGAGTCTTCCTTTTGAAGGAGATATGCTGTTCGGTAAGCAATTGGAACCTTTTATATCAAAGAGAACAGGAGGTAAGTGTCCTTTTCTCCCACAGATTTCCAGAGGCTGAAAGGAAACCTCTTTTATCCACAGGCAGCATTATCTGCATCAAAATTTCTTTCAGCATCAAGATGGAAGATCTACCTTTCAGTTTAGAGGTAGGGGACACGTGGTAAGTTCTTTCCTTCCTTTCAGGCTAAAAAAACAATGATTGTGGGCCGCTCCAGATCTTTCCTCTGGGAGGAAAATTACAGAATTTTAGAAAGGTCTGGGCTTCTTCATGACTGGTATCATCTAGATTTCTGGAGAAAACCAAGTCTTCCTTGCTTAGTAAAAACTCCACTCCCCAAGGATACTGTGAAAATTAAGGCCATTCTCAAGTTCATCAGCAAACTCATGTGCAACAGTGTCATTCAATAGATACCAATTCAAGATCACGGCAAAGGATTTTATTCACCTCTTTTTTTGGTAAAAAAGAAAGATGGTTCTTGGAGGCCGGTTCTGGATCCGCGAGTCCCCAACACCTTTCTCAAGGTTCAGCATTTCAAGATGGAGTCTGTTCTGTCAGTAATTAATATTATCCCACCAAAAGCCTACCTGCTTTCTGTAGATCACAAACATGCATACTTCCATATTCCTATTGCAGAATGGCACAGAAAGTTCTTCTGTTTCACGGTCGGAGACTGCCATTTTTAATTTTTAGCTCTTCCCTTTTGAATATCTACTACTCCAAGGGTCTTTACAAAGGTGTTAGTCCCTCTTATAGTGTAACTACGTGTCAAAGGATTTTTTAGGCAATATTCTTCTCCTGGAAAGTTCACAACAACAAGCATTTGCCCACAGATCTATTCTTCTCAACTTCCTTCAGGATCACGGTTGGAACATAAATTTCCAAAAGAGCCAGCTTCGACCCTATCAAAGGCTAGTGTTTCTGGGAGCATACTTCAATACACAGAGATTGTGTCTCTTTCAAAGATTCAAATCAATTATTTTGTTCTGCCATGTCAAATACCTCACGGGTTGCCAATGGATGAAGCTCCTGAGTCCTCATGTCCACAGTAATCCATATGGTGAGATGGGCCAGATGGAGAATGTGCCCATTTCAAACACATTTCTTACAAGAATTCAACAGAAACAGGGGACTGTCTCAGCATATCTGAATTTCTATAAACCTGAGAATATCTCTTCTCTGGTGGTCACAGTTCAAGAACCTATCCAGGGGACTTCACTTCAGGAGCCAAATTGGATCATTGTGCAAACAGATGCCAGCAAGACTGGATGGGCAGCACATTGCCAAGACTGATATGCCCAAGGAACATGGCAGAAGCAACATCAATCTCTTCCATCAAACCTTCTGGAGATCAGGGCAGTGTTCTTGGCTCGTCTTGCTTTCCAGCAACTGTTGGAAGGGAAATCGCTAGACATCCTAACCTACAACAGGACAGCGGCAGCTTATCTCCAGTTTCAAGGAGGTAGAAGGAGCTTAAACGCATTGAAGGTTTCTCCAATTTTCAGATGGGCGCAATGCCACATTCAGTCCCTCTCTGCAGTTTGTCCCGGGGATAGAAAATGTCAAGGCAAATGGCAGCTGAGCAAGTGGTTATTTCAGAGGATAGTCAGCCTCTGGAGACTTACAGAGATCGATTTCATGGCCTCTGCATTGAATCATCAGGTTCCAAATATTTTCAGCCGTTGTCAGACACCTCTTACCTTAGGAACAGATGCCTTTCTCTACAATTGGTCTTCCCTCCAATTCCTCTCATTCCGAGATTGTTGAAAAGGATTCTGCAGGAATTCTGCCTTTCTAAGGTGCGTTCGGGATCTATCCTCCTTAGGAGTTGTTGTCCTGGTACCTATCGAAGAAAGAGGTTTGGGGTTTTATTCAAACCTTTTCGTCGTCCCAAAGGAGGAGGGAACTTTCCGCACAATTCTGGACCTAAAATGCTTAAACAAATTTCTCAGTGTCACTTCCTTCAAGATGGAGACAAGATCCATCCTTCCTTTCAGGAAATCAAGTTTATGACCACTATAGATCTGAAGGATGCTTACCTTCATGTTCCAACCACAGGGAACACTTTCAGTTCCTGAGGTTTGCATTCCTGGACCAGCACTTCCAGTTCATTGCCTTCCGGTTGGCCTAGCTACTGCTCCAAAAATCTTTACGAAGGTTCTGGGGGCTCTTCTAGCCGTTGCCAGAACTCATGGTATTGTAGTAGCTTCATACTTGGACGATATTCTGGTGCAAGCACCATCCTTTCGTCTTTTCAGTCTTCTTCGATTATATGGATGGAAGATAAACTTGGAAAAGATTTCTCTTATCCCAAGTACCAAGGTGGAATTCCTGGGTACTATAATAGACTCCATTTCCATGAGGATATTTCTAACAGACCAGAGACATTGCAAGCTAACTTTGGCATGTCTTGCCCTCTGGACCTCCTTGTGTCCCTCTGTGGCTCAGTGTATGGAGTTGATTGGTCTCATGGTGTCCTGCATGGACATCATTCCTTTTGCCAGGTTTCATCACAGACCTTTACAACTGTGCATGCTGAGGCAGTGGAACGGCGATCATTCAGATCTGTCTCAACAGATTGTATTAGACTGCCGGTCGAGAGAATCACTCTCTTGGTTGCTCTGTCAAGATCATCTGTCTCGAGGGACATGCTTCTTAAGACCATCCTGAGAGTTTGTGACTACGGATGCAAGCATATCCGGATGGGGGCTGTTTGGGGTGCCAGGAAGGCACAGGGGTTGTGGACTCAGGAGGAGTCCTCTCTCCTGATCAATATTTTGGAACTACGGGCAATCTTCAAGGCCTTGAAGGCTTGTCCACCTCTGGGTTTGTCTCAGTTTATCTGATTCCAATCAGACAATATAACATCGGTGGCTTACATCAACCATCAGGGGGGAACAAGAAGTTCCTTGGCGATGAAGGAAGTATCTCAAATTCTGGAGTGGACGGATGCCCACAGCTGTTCACTGTCAGCGATCCACATTCCTTGTGTGGACAACTGGGAGGTGGATTTTCTAAGCAGGCAATCCTTCCATCCAGGGGAATGGTCTCTCTATCCCGAGGTGTTTGCAGAGATATGCAGCAAGTGGGGGATGCCGGAGATAGATCTCATGGCGTCTTGTGTTAATACCAAGCTACCCAAGTACGGTTAAGGTATCCCCAAGTGGATCTAATAGATGCACTAGTAGTGCCCTGGAGGTTCAAACTCATATATTTTTCCTCCATTATCGCTTCTTCGAGTGGTGGCCCGCATCAAGCAGGAGCGGCTATCAGTATTCCTGATTGCTCCTTCTTAGCCGCAAAGGACGTGGTTCGCGGATCTAGTGGGGATGTCCTCATCTCTTCCGTGGAAGTTACCTGGTCGCAGAGACCTGCTGATACAAGGTCCATTTGTTCATCAAAATCTCGATTCTCTGAGGCTGACTGTGTGGAGATTAAACGCTTAGTCTTAGCCAAGAGAGGTTTCTCCGAGAGTGTCATTGATACTCTTATTCAAGCTCGTAAACCAGTTACTCTGTGTATCTACCACAAGGTGTGGAGGACCTACTTATTCTGGTGTGAAGAGTGTGTTTTTTCCTGGCACAGAGTTAAGGTTGTTAAAGTGAAGAAGTGGGGCTATCCCTGATGACCTTTCGATTGCCTTCTGAGTAGGTCAAACATCTAATGCAATGTTCGTCAAATAAAGCTTTTTCGCATCATAACACAAGTCACTGTTGGGCACACAATCCTGACAAATATGTAGAAACGATCCCTCTGTTAGCGTTCAATCCCCCTCGGTGACAAGCCAATGCAAACCCGCAAAGCAAAGTTCATATATAAATGTAAGCACGCTCACCTCGTATCCAAACCAGGCTGGCCTCCAGACCCTTCTCTTGTATGGCTGTTATCTGATTAAGTGCTGGGGTGGTGGGAAATTACCCACATCTTTGGAGGAGGAAATCCTTACAGTAAGTACATCATAATGTACAAACGTTTTATTGATGACCTGCTGTTAATTTGGAGTGGTCCCCAATATCTAATTCCAGAGTTTGTAGACTATCTCAATAACAACAGTGATGGTTTGCAGTTTACATTTGAATACAATTCAGAGTCCATTAATTTTTTGGATTTGACTCTTATAGGCAAAGAGGATGGCACTATTGATTCTACTGTGTACCGCAAACCAATATCTGGGAATACCCTCCTCCATGCTGCAAGTAGCCACCCAGAACATGTGAGATATGCGGTGGCCAAAGGGCAATTTACTAGGCTTAAGCGTAATTGCAGTAACCCTATAGATTACTTAGCAGCTGCAGATGACTTGGTAAATCGACTTAAGGAAAGGAAATACCCTAAAAGGGATATCTTGCGAGCCAGAAGGGAGGTGGATTTGATTGATAGACAAACATTAATTACCCGAGATAAGGTACCTTGTAAATCTGAAGCTAGGGAAGGTGTTTACTTTGTAACAGGGTATAGTTCCCAATATTCCCAAATCTGTGCAATAATTAAAAAGCATTTTGCACTACTAGTGGCGGATGATGGTTTACAAGACACGGCCAAATTGGGCATTAAATGCTCCTACCGCAAAAATCACACTTTAGGTTCAAGATTAGCACCCACACAGTTGAAACAAACCAGTAACTCGGAATCTTCTTGGTTAAGACATCTAGGTATGTTTAGATGTGGGCGAAGAAAGTGCAGGCCCTGTGATTTTGCACTGATCACCACTAATTTTAGATCGTGTGTAACAGGAGAGAGCTTTGATATAAAATCTTGTCTCAATTGTACCACTGAATGCATCGTGTATCTTTTGGAATGCATTCTTTGTTGCAAACAATATGTAGGACTCACTGGGAGAGATGCTAACTCTAGGATCAGAGAACATCTGTCCACATTGTCACTAGGTAAGGCTGCTACACCTTTGGTGCAGCATTTTGCTACCATACATAATAAAAGTGTTGACTCCCTTAGATGGTGTATTATTGAGAAGATAGTAACACCGAAAAGAGGAGGCAATAAAGAACAGATTTTGGCCAAGAGAGAGATGTACTGGATCTTTAAATTGGAGACACAAATCCCCAAAGGTCTTAATTCTAAATATGACCTAATTAATTTTTGGGAATAATCTCATCCAGTACATCTCTCTCATGTTTCCATGCTCCTATGCTTTGTGGGTAAACTATGATGTTTACCCACAGATATACAATAGAATAACTGCTAATATGTCATACACTACAACCTAGGTTTACAACCAGGTCTATATTGTATTCCTCCCCTAATGTTTTTGTATATATATATAATAATAACTTTAAGTCATATGAAGTGAACGAATAATTAGTGCCTCTTAGTTAAAGTTGTGTGGGATGAAGTCTGGGCTTAAGTCGCCTCTAGATATATATATATATAATATTTAGCATATATTTTCATATTAGCTTTATAGTATACTAAGAGGCCTTGGGCTAAGTCTATATCCAGTCCTAAACATTAATAGAATATTGACAGGTTTCTATTGTTCATCTCTGTTCTAATTTATGTTTTACATCACTTAGGAACAGTAAAGATGTATTGAATGTATAAATTAACTATCTCATGGTTTTGAAGTGTCTTGGTGTGTACATCACTATTCATATACTGATATTGTTTAACTGTTTATTCATAGAATCAATGTTTAGTATGTGATGATGCTTATATGTATATTGGTATGCACCTTACTTTGTGGTTTGGGCCCCTGTCATTTTCCAATATTGTCCTACGGTTGACGTGTGGAGATATTATGTATACACCAATATACACATAATTATAACTATGATTTTTTCTATATATCGTACAACTGATTTTATCCATTTATGCGTACTTGGTAACAATAGTTGCTCCTGAGTATAAGCCTTGTAACATTTGTATCTGTGAAAGGTCCTAATTCATGAGTAAGTGTATTCTTCTCTTTTGTTTTTAACTTGAATTTCTGTTAACCAATGATGTCTTAACACGTAATATATAAGGCAGGGGTTACGCCCTACACCTATGGCTATGACTACGGCTAACGCTGAAACGCGTAAGGCAGTTTAGGTAATACACCTACTCTGTCACTCCTGTGTGTTCCTGTATTTTTAACTATTACACAATAAAGGATTGAATTTTATCAACGGACTGTCCGCACCTTTTGATTTACTCTGTGATTTGCACCAGCGAGGATAGTCCATTACCATATTGAGCAGATATCATCTAGCTTTATCAAGCACTATTACAATCACTTTGGAGATACCGTGGATATATATCCAATCCTATTTGGAGTTGGGCTACACACCTCCATTGGCCGGTCCCGATTGGATATTTACAAGCTATCCCGCTGACGTCACCTTCCTTCTTTTCCTCGGAGCGCGGCTTGATTGAAGTAATACATTATCCTGCTAAGCGGCCACGCTGTGTTAGCGTGGGGAGTGGTCACGAGTTTGCAGTGCTGTGACTATCCCTGAGGCCGGCGGATTAATCAGATAACAGCCGTACAAGAGAAGGGTCTGGAGGCCAGCCTGGTTTGGATACGAGGTGAGCGTGCTTACATTTATATATGAACTTTGCTTTGCGGGTTTGCATTGGCTTGTCACCGAGGGGGATTGAACGCTAACAGAGGGATCGTTTCTACATATTTGTCAGGATTGTGTGCCCAACAGTGTCTTGTGTTATGATGCGAAAAAGCTTTATTTGACGAACATTGCATTAGATGTTTGACCTACTCAGAAGGCAATCGATAGGTCATCAGGGATAGCCCCACTTCTTCACTTTAACATTTTCATATTTGATACTACTGGTGGTATCATAGGGGTCTATCTTTGGCTTATTATCTGCTCAACATGGAAGGAACACAACAGGTTATACCACAGTTTTTTGCATTAAGACCAGACACAGTGCGTTACAAGGATACTTCGGACTGTGACCTTATATTCTCAGAAGATAAAGGTGCCCTTACTTTAGGAACTCTATCTGACCAAATGGAGGGTCTATTGCTGAAAGAGCTGAAAGCACAGTGGGACATCTGGACTTTTGAGAGTTATATGAAGGCTAAAATGATACCCAGAGGGTTACGAGTCTATAAATTTCCAACTTTTGATATAGACTTAAATGACACGGACTTTATCAATACATGGAATGATATTTTGTCTGAATGCTCCTCTAGGTTAATGTTTATGCTGGTAAAATATAGGTCACAGGATTTGTTAAAAATAAGGAAAGAAATTGCTGAATTGCAGATAGAGATGAACAAGAGATGTCTTGAACCAAACTTTGTAAAGTATGACAAAATTTTACAACACATAGTGGCACAAGGCAAATCACAGATTATGGAAAATAAACACTTAAAGTTTATGCGTGACAAAACAGACTATGATTCAGGCTCTGTGTACATTTGGAACAGGAGGGTTAGAAATGAATATAGACGTAATCAGCCCAAAGTAAGAAACAACAATAATAATAATAAAAATAAAAAAGGCAGAAAAAACAGAAGAAGCAAGTCAGTCACTTTTTCAGATTCTGATACTGACTATTCTTCGGATGATAATAAGACCCAAGTAGATTCTTCTGTCGTTTCTGCTGATACCAACAGTGGTTCCAATGTCACAGAGCCAATTACTCAGGTGATAGTGGCTCCCTCACACTATTTAGATGCTAACCCTACACAAGAGCTACAGGTTAGACCTAAGGATACTATTGTTACACACATGAATCCATCTAATTTAGCCATTAGGTCTGACACATCACAATTAGAATTAGAACAGGTTTTTCCCCAGGTACACTTAAAAACCGGGGAAGGTACAGTTCAACCCAAGTCACAAAATCGGGAGATGTATCAGCTGAGGGGAGGTCGTCCCCAAAGCAAATACAAGTAAATAGAAATACCAATGTGATTAACCTGTCTAGTACAATACTTAATTGTGAACAGGAATATGTACTAAGTTTAGGTCTTGGGTTTGCACCCACATCAGATTTTAATGTATTTCAAACAATGATAGATGTAAATAGATTGGTGAGAAATCTTACTCTTAAGAAACATTTTCACACTTCTGGTGCTGTTCAGAGTGACCCTATACATCAGACCAATCAAATCCCTTCACAGAATAATATCTTTAATTTTTCAGAATCCTGTGACATTGTTGCATTACAAATGCTTGAGTCTGAGGCTAGGATCGATTCTGACACCGTAGAAAGTGGACCAAAATTTAGGAGTAAATCCTCTTTTTACCCAGTACAATCTAGGGGTACGATTCTGGAAACCTTTCATGCTAGGGTTGAGAGAGATCTAGTATCTTTAGGAAACAGCATTGCTAATGAGAGAACAGGTAGAAAACATAATTTGACAAAAACACAAAGGGAGGCTTTGATATCATTAGAACACAACGATTCTCTGGTCATTCGTCCGGCAGACAAAGGTGGTTCTGTCGTGGTTATGGACCGTGTTATGTACATTGCAGAGGCTCATAGACAGTTATATAATGTTGATGAATATTATAGATTGTCAGGTGATCCCACACCTACTTTCAAAAAGGAATTGATTAGCCTTTTGGATGATGGAGTCCAAGGAGGTTTTATTGATCACCAGACTATGGATTACTTGATAGTAGAACATCCCAAGACCCCTTGGTTCCATCATCTACCAAAGGTTCATAAATCCCTCTCCAATGTGCAGAGCAGGCCCATAATAAGTGGCATTGACTCACTTTTAGAACATGCATCTGAATGGCTAGATGCTTTGTTGCAACCTTTGGTACTTTCATTACATTCCCATATCCAGGATACTAAACATGTATTGAATTTAGTTCAAAACATTACTTGGAATAGGGAATATATATGGCTTACTATAGATGCAGTCTCACTGTACTCTTCCATTCCCCATTCCATGGGATTGAAAGCCCTACAGTTTTTCTTATTCCACTTTACTAAATATTCCGAAGGATTTCAGAAGTTTGTTTTGGAGATGGCCATGTTTTTGCTTACGCATAACTTTTTTCGATTTGAGGGGGATTTCTTCCTCCAAAGGTGTGGCACGGCCATGGGTGCCAAATTCGCACCATCCTATGCCAATTTAGTGCTGGGGTGGTGGGAAATGACCCACATCTTTGGAGGAGGAAATCCTTACAGTAAGTACATCATAATGTACAAACGTTTTATTGATGACCTGCTGTTAATTTGGAGTGGTCCCCAATATCTAATTCCAGAGTTTGTAGACTATCTCAATAACAACAGTGATGGTTTGCGGTTTACATTTGAATACAATTCAGAGTCCATTAATTTTTTGGATTTGACTCTTATAGGCAAAGAGGATGGCACTATTGATTCTACTGTGTACCGCAAACCAATATCTGGGAATACCCTCCTCCATGCTGCAAGTAGCCACCCAGAACATGTGAGATATGCAGTGGCCAAAGGGCAATTTACTAGGCTTAAGCGTAATTGCAGTAACCCTATAGATTACTTAGCAGCTGCAGATGACTTGGTAAATCGACTTAAGGAAAGGAAATACCCTAAAAGGGATATCTTGCGAGCCAGAAGGGAGGTGGATTTGATTGATAGACAAACATTAATTACCCGAGATAAGGTACCTTGTAAATCTGAAGCTAGGGAAGGTGTTTACTTTGTAACAGGGTATAGTTCCCAATATTCCCAAATCTGTGCAATAATTAAAAAGCATTTTGCACTACTAGTGGCGGATGATGGTTTACAAGACACGGCCAAATTGGGCATTAAATGCTCCTACCGCAAAAATCACACTTTAGGTTCAAGATTAGCACCCACACAGTTGAAACAAACCAGTAACTCGGAATCTTCTTGGTTAAGACATCTAGGTATGTTTAGATGTGGGCGAAGAAAGTGCAGGCCCTGTGATTTTGCACTGATCACCACTAATTTTAGATCGTGTGTAACAGGAGAGAGCTTTGATATAAAATCTTGTCTCAATTGTACCACTGAATGCATCGTGTATCTTTTGGAATGCATTCTTTGTTGCAAACAATATGTAGGACTCACTGGGAGAGATGCTAACTCTAGGATCAGAGAACATCTGTCCACATTGTCACTAGGTAAGGCTGCTACACCTTTGGTGCAGCATTTTGCTACCATACATAATAAAAGTGTTGACTCCCTTAGATGGTGTATTATTGAGAAGATAGTAACACCGAAAAGAGGAGGCAATAAAGAACAGATTTTGGCCAAGAGAGAGATGTACTGGATCTTTAAATTGGAGACACGAATCCCCAAAGGTCTTAATTCTAAATATGACCTAATTAATTTTTGGGAATAATCTCATCCAGTACATCTCTCTCATGTTTCCATGCTCCTATGCTTTGTGGGTAAACTATGATGTTTACCCACAGATATACAATAGAATAACTGCTAATATGTCATACACTACAACCTAGGTTTACAACCAGGTCTATATTGTATTCCTCCCCTAATGTTTTTGTATATATATAATAATAACTTTAAGTCATATGAAGTGAACGAATAATTAGTGCCACTTAGTTAAAGTTGTGTGGGATGAAGTCTGGGCTTAAGTCGCCTCTATATATATATATAATATTTAGCATATATTTTCATATTAGCTTTATAGTATACTAAGAGGCCTTGGGCTAAGTCTATATCCAGTCCTAAACATTAATAGAATATTGACAGGTTTCTATTGTTCATCTCTGTTCTAATTTATGTTTTACATCACTTAGGAACAGTAAAGATGTATTGAATGTATTAATTAACTATCTCATGGTTTTGAAGTGTCTTGGTGTGTACATCACTATTCATATACTGATATTGTTTAACTGTTTATTCATAGAATCAATGTTTAGTATGTGATGATGCTTATATGTATATTGGTATGCACCTTACTTTGTGGTTTGGGCCCCTGTCATTTTCCAATATTGTCCTACGGTTGACGTGTGGAGATATTATGTATACACCAATATACACATAATTATAACTATGATTTTTTCTATATATCGTACAACTGATTTTATCCATTTATGCGTACTTGGTAACAATAGTTGCTCCTGAGTATAAGCCTTGTAACATTTGTATCTGTGAAAGGTCCTAATTCATGAGTAAGTGTATTCTTCTCTTTTGTTTTTAACTTGAATTTCTGTTAACCAATGATGTCTTAACACGTAATATATAAGGCAGGGGTTACGCCCTACACCTATGGCTATGACTACGGCTAACGCCGAAACGCGTAAGCCAGTTTAGGTAATACACCTACTCTGTCACTCCTGTGTGTTCCTGTATTTTTAACTATTACACAATAAAGGATTGAATTTTATCAACGGACTGTCCGCACCTTTTGATTTACTCACAGAGTTAAGGTTGCCAGGATCTCATCTTTTCTCCAGAATGAGCTGGAGAAGGACCTTTCTGCTAGTTCCCTGAGGGGAAAGATTTTGGTCCTGTCGGTTTTATTGCATGAGAGACTAGCTGAGCTTCCAGACGTGCAGTCCTTTAAGGCTCTGATTTAGGATCAGAACTGTGTTTAGATCTGGGGCTCCTCTTTGGAGCCTAAATCTTTTTCTACAAGTTTTTCAACATGCTCCGTTTGAGCCTCTGAATTCCGTTGACATTAAATTGTTATCTTGGAAGGTTCTCTTTTCATTGGCTATAGCCTCTGCACGCAGAGTTTCTGAGATCTCTGCTTTGCAATGTGAGCCCCCTTACCTGATTTTTCATGCAGATAAGCCAGGTTTACGTACTAAATTATGTTTTCTTCCTAAGGTTGTGTCAGATCTCAACATCAATAAGGAGATTGTGGTTCTTTTCTTGTGTCCTAATCCTTCTTCATCTTCCTCTTTGTTTTCTATTCGGGGAAGCATAAGGGGAAGAAGGCTACTTCAACTTCCCTATCTTTTTGGTTAGGGAGTGTCGTCCGCTTAGCATACGAGACAGTGGGACATTGTCCTCCTGAGAGGATAACGGCTCATTCCACTAGAGCAATGGCTTCCTCTTGGGCCTTTAAGAACGAGGCCTCTATGGATTAGATTTGTAAGGCGGCTACCTGGTCCTCCTTACATACTATTTCAAAACTTTACAAGTTTGATGTTTTTGCTTCGGCTGAAGCAGCTTTTGGTAGAAATGTTTTGCAGGCTGTGGTGTCCTCTGACCTCAGAATAGGGTCTGCCTCTTCCTTTTTGTTCCCCCTCGTTATTCATTCAGTGTCCTCTGGAGCTTGGGTATAGTTTTCCCAACAGTAAGGAATGAAGCCGTGGACTCTCCCTATCTTAGGAAGGAAAACATAGTTTATGCTTACCAGATAAATTCCTTTCCTTCCGGATATGAAGAGTCCACGGCCCCCACCCGTTTTTTTCTTGTCTATGGGCGTTCCCCTATTATTTATTTTATTCTTCTGGCACCATTTATACCCTAATGTTTCTCCTACTTTTCCTTGTTCCCTCGGCAGAATCACTGGGGTAATGAGTAAGTGGGAGGGATATTTAAGCCTTTGGCTGGGTTGTCTTTGCCTCCTCCTGGTAGCCAGGAGTTGTATTTCCCAACAGTAAGGAATGAAGCTGTGGACTCTCCCTATCCGGAAGGAAAGGAATTTGTCTGGTAAGCATAAATTATGTTTTTTCAGTTTCATTTCTTGCAAGATATCATTCTACCATCCTTTTGTCCAAGCAAACAGTTAATGCAGAAAAGGAGTCTTTACAGATTGGATGTTGTACAATGTTTTCACATATGCCTTTAAAGTACCACTCAATGCAGTAGAATTACATAATTAACAGTACATATAAAAAATACGATTTAACACCTAATTTTAAATAAGCAGTAGATTTAAAAAAAAAAAAAAATTCTCCCATTTTCCACCACCCCAATAATATGTGACATACATCAGCCAATCACAAACAAGTATACGTATACCCTGTAAGCTTGTGCACATGCTCTGTGGGATCTTGTTCTGCAGAACGTGTGTAAATTGGGAAGTGTCTTAAAACTGCATGCTCTATCTGAATCATAAAAGTTTATTTTGAATTGAGTGTCCCTTTAAGTGATGGTACACTTAACATGTTTTAACCCCTTAAGGACCGGGCATTTCAGACAAAAACTTCCCCAAAAGACCAGAGCATTTTTTGCATTTTTGCCATCACTAAATTTAAACAGAAATAGAGCCTTTCTTTCATGTAATTAACAAGAGTCCATGAGCTAGTGACGTATGGGATATACATTCCTACCAGGAGGGGCAAAGTTTCCCAAACCTTAAAATGCCTATAAATACACCCCTCACCACACCCACAAATCAGTTTTACAAACTTTGCCTCCAAGGGAGGTGGTGAAGTAAGTTTGTGCTAGATTCTACGTTGATATGCGCTCCGCAGCAAGTTGGAGCCCGGTTTTCCTCTCAGCGTGCAGTGAATGTCAGAGGGATGTGAGGAGAGTATTGCCTATTGAATGCAGTGATCTCCTTCTACGGGGTCTATTTCATAAGGTTCTCTGTTATCGGTCGTAGAGATTCATCTCTTACCTCCCTTTTCAGATCGACGATATACTCTTATATTTACCATTTCCTCTACTGATTCTCGTTTCAGTACTGGTTTGGCTTTCTACAAACATGTAGATGAGTGTCCTGGGGTAAGTAAGTCTTATTTTCTGTGACACTCTAAGCTATGGTTGGGCACTTTATTTATAAAGTTCTAAATATATGTATTCAAACATTTATTTGCCTTGACTCAGAATGTTCAACTTTCCTTATTTCCAGACAGTCAGTTTCATATTTGGGATTATGCTTTAATTATCATATTTTTCTTACCTCAAAAATTTGACTTTTTTCCCTGTGGGCTGTTAGGCTCGCGGGGGCTGAAAATGCTTCATTTTATTGCGTCATTCTTGGCGCGGACTTTTTTGGCGCAAAAATTCATTTCCGTTTCCGGCGTCATACGTGTCGCCGGAAGTTGCGTCATTTTTTTTACGTTATTTTGCGCCAAAAATGTCGGCGTTCCGGATGTGGCGTCATTTTTGGCGCCAAAAGCATTTAGGCGCCAAATAATGTGGGCGTCTTATTTGGCGCCAAAAAATATGGGCGTCGCTTTTGTCTCCACATTATTTCAGTCTCATTTTTCATTTGCTTCTGGTTGCTAGAAGCTTGATGTTTGGCATTTTTTTCCCATTCCTGAAACTGTCTTATAAGGAATTTGATCTATTTTGCTTTATATGTTGTTTTTTCTCTTACATATTGCAAGATGTCTCACGTTGCATCTGAGCCAGAAGATACTACTGGAAAACCTCTGCCTGCTGGATCTACCAAAGCTAAGTGTATCTGCTGTAAACTTTTGGTAGCTATTCCTCCAGCTGTTGTTTGTATTAAATGTCATGACAAACTTGTTAATGCAGATAATATTTCCTTTAGTGATGTACCATTGCCTGTTGCAGTTCCCTCAACATCTAAGGTGCAGAATGTTCCTGATAACATAAGAGATTTTGTTTCTGAATCCATAAAGAAGGCTTTGTCTGTTATTTCTCCTTCTAGTAAACGTAAAAAGTCTTTTAAATCTTCTCTCTCTACAGATGAATTTTTAAATGAACACCATCATTCTGATTCTTTGGACTCTTCTGGTTCAGAGGATTCTGTCTCAGAGATTGATGCTGATAAATCTTCATATTTATTTAAGATGGAATTTATTCGCTCTTTACTTAAAGAAGTACTAATTGCTTTAGAAATAGAGGATTCTAGTCCTCTTGATACTAATTCTATACGTTTGGATAAGGTTTTTAAAGCTCCTGCGGTTATTCCAGAAGTCTTTCCTGTTCCTAATGCTATTTCTGCAGTAATTGCTAAGGAATGGGATAGATTGGGTAATTCATTTACTCCTTCTAAACGTTTTAAGCAATTATATCCTGTTCCGCCTGACAGATTAGAATTTTGGGACAAAATCCCTAAAGTTGATGGGGCTATTTCTACCCTTGCTAAACGTACTACCATTCCTACATCAGATGGTACCTCGTTTAAGGATCCTTTAGATAGAAAAATTGAATCTTTTCTAAGAAAAGCTTATCTATGTTCAGGTAATCTTCTTAGACCTGCTATATCATTGGCTGATGTTGCTGCAGCTTCAACTTTTTGGTTGGAAACTCTAGCGCAACAAGTAACAAATCGTGATTCTCATGATATTATTATTCTTCTCCAGCATGCTAATAATTTCATCTGTGATGCCATTTTTGATATTATTAGAGTTGATGTTAGATTTATGTCTCTGGCTATCTTAGCCAGAAGTGCTTTATGGCTTAAGACTTGGAATGCTGATATGGCTTCTAAATCAACTCTACTTTCCATTTCTTTCCAGGGAAACAAATTATTTGGTTCTCAGTTGGATTCTATTATTTCAACTGTTACTGGTGGGAAAGGAACTTTTTTACCACAGGATAAAAAGTCTAAAGGTAAAAACAGGGCTAACAATCGTTTTCGTTCCTTTCGTTTCAACAAAGAACAAAAGCCTGATCCTTCGTCCTCAGGAGCAGTTTCAGTTTGGAAACCATCTCCAGTCTGGAATAAATCCAAGCCTGCTAGAAAGGCAAAGCCTGCTTCTAAGTTCACATGAAGGTACGGCCCTCATTCCAGTTCAGCTGGTAGGGGGCAGGTTACGTTTTTTCAAAGAAATTTGGATCAGTTCTGTTCACAATCTTTGGATTCAGAACATTGTTTCAGAAGGGTACAGAATTGGTTTCAAGATGAGACCTCCTGCAAAGAGATTTTTTCTTTCCCATGTCCCAGTAAATCCAGTGAAAGCTCAAGCATTTCTGAATTGTGTTTCAGATCTAGAGTTGGCTGGAGTTATTATGCCAGTTCCAGTTCCGGAACAGGGGATGGGGTTTTATTCAAATCTCTTCATTGTACCAAAGAAGGAGAATTCCTTCAGACCAGTTCTGGATCTAAAATTATTGAATCGTTATGTAAGGATACCAACGTTCAAGATGGTAACTGTAAGGACTATATTGCCTTTTGTTCAGCAAGGGAATTATATGTCCACAATAGATTTACAGGATGCATATCTGCATATTCCGATTCATCCAGATCATTATCAGTTCCTGAGATTCTCTTTTCTAGACAAGCATTACCAATTTGTGGCTCTACCGTTTGGCCTTGCTACAGCTCCAAGAATTTTCACAAAGATTCTCGGTGCCCTTCTGTCTGTAATCAGAGAACAGGGTATTGTGGTATTTCCTTATTTGGACGATATCTTGGTACTTGCTCCGTCTTTACATTTAGCAGAGTCTCATACGATTCGACTTGTGTTGTTTCTTCAAGATCATGGTTGGAGGATCAATTTACCAAAAAGTTCTTTGATTCCTCAAACAAGGGTAACCTTTCTGGGTTTCCAGATAGATTCAGTGTCCATGACTTTGTCTTTAACAGACAAGAGACGTCTAAAATTGATTACAGCCTGTCGAAACCTTCAGTCTCAATCATTCCCTTCGGTAGCCTTATGCATGGAAATTCTAGGTCTTATGACTGCTGCATCGGACGCGATCCCCTTTGCTCGTTTTCACATGCGACCTCTTCAGCTCTGTATGCTGAACCAATGGTGCAGGGATTACACGAAGATATATCAATTAATATCTTTAAAACCGATTGTTCGGCACTCTCTAACGTGGTGGACAGATCACCATCGTTTAATTCAGGGGGCTTCTTTTGTTCTTCCGACCTGGACTGTAATTTCAACAGATGCAAGTCTCACAGGTTGGGGAGCTGTGTGGGGATCTCTGACGGCACAAGGAGTTTGGGAATCTCAGGAGGTGAGATTACCGATCAATATCTTGGAACTCCGTGCAGTTTTCAGAGCTCTTCAGTTTTGGCCTCTTCTGAAGAGAGAATCGTTCATTTGTTTTCAGACAGACAATGTCACAACTGTGGCATACATCAATCATCAAGGAGGGACTCACAGTCCTCTGGCTATGAAAGAAGTATCTCGAATTTTGGTTTGGGCGGAATCCAGCTCCTGTCTAATCTCTGCGGTTCATATCCCAGGTGTAGACAATTGGGAAGCGGATTATCTCAGTCGCCAAACGTTGCATCCGGGCGAATGGTCTCTTCACCCAGAGGTATTTCTTCAGATTGTTCAAATGTGGGGGCTCCCAGAGATAGATCTGATGGCCTCTCATCTAAACAAGAAACTTCCCAGGTATCTGTCCAGATCCCGGGATCCTCAGGCGGAGGCAGTGGATGCATTATCATTTCCTTGGAAGTATCATCCTGCCTATATCTTTCCGCCTCTAGTTCTTCTTCCAAGAGTAATCTCCAAGATTCTGAGGGAATGCTCGTTTGTTCTGCTAATAGCTCCGGCATGGCCTCACAGGTTTTGGTATGCGGATCTTGTCCGGATGGCATCTTGCCAACCATGGACTCTTCCGTTAAGACCAGACCTTCTGTCTCAAGGTCCTTTTTTCCATCCGGATCTGAAATCCTTAAATTTAAAGGTATGGAGATTGAACGCTTGATTCTTGGTCATAGAGGTTTCTCTGACTCCGTGATTAATACTATGTTACAGGCTCGTAAATCTGTATCTCGAGAGATATATTATAGAGTCTGGAAGACTTATATTTCTTGGTGTCTTTCTCATCATTTTTCTTGGCATTCTTTTAGAATACCGAGAATTTTACAGTTTCTTCAGGATGGTTTAGATAAGGGTTTGTCCGCGAGTTCTTTGAAAGGACAAATCTCCGCTCTTTCTGTTCTTTTTCACAGAAAGATTGCTATTCTTCCTGATATTCATTGTTTTGTACAAGCTTTGGTTCGTATAAAACCTGTCATTAAGTCAATTTCTCCTCCATGGAGTTTGAATTTGGTTTTGGGAGCTCTTCAAGCTCCTCCGTTTGAACCTATGCATTCATTGGACATTAAATTACTTTCTTGGAAAGTTTTGTTCCTTTTGGCCATCTCTTCTGCTAGAAGAGTTTCTGAATTATCTGCTCTTTCGTGTGAGTCTCCTTTTCTGATTTTTCATCAGGATAAGGCGGTGTTGCGAACTTCTTTTGAATTTTTACCTAAAGTTGTGAATTCCAACAACATTAGTAGAGAAATTGTGGTTCCTTCATTATGTCCTAATCCTAAGAATTCTAAGGAGAAATCATTGCATTCTTTGGATGTTGTTAGAGCTTTGAAATATTATGTTGAAGCTACGAAATCTTTCCGTAAGACTTCTAGTCTATTTGTTATCTTTTCCGGTTCTAGGAAAGGCCAGAAAGCTTCTGCCATTTCTTTGGCATCTTGGTTGAAATCTTTAATTCATCTTGCCTATGTTGAGTCGGGTAAAATTCCGCCTCAAAGAATTACAGCTCATTCTACTAGGTCAGTTTCTACTTCCTGGGCGTTTAGGAATGAAGCTTCGGTTGACCAGATCTGCAAAGCAGCAACTTGGTCCTCTTTGCATACTTTTACTAAATTCTACCATTTTGATGTATTTTCTTCTTCTGAAGCAGTTTTTGGTAGAAAAGTTCTTCAGGCAGCGGTTTCAGTTTGAATCTTCTGCTTCTGTTTTTTGTTAAACTTTATTTTGGGTGTGGATTATTTTCAGCAGGAATTGGCTGTCTTTATTTTATCCCTCCCTCTCTAGTGACTCTTGTGTGGAAAGATCCACATCTTGGGTAGTCATTATCCCATACGTCACTAGCTCATGGACTCTTGTTAATTACATGAAAGAAAACATAATTTATGTAAGAACTTACCTGATAAATTCATTTCTTTCATATTAACAAGAGTCCATGAGGCCCACCCTTTTTTGTGGTGGTTATGATTTTTTTGTATAAAGCACAATTATTCCAATTCCTTATTTTATATGCTTCGCACTTTTTTTCTTATCACCCCACTTCTTGGCTATTCGTTAAACTGATTTGTGGGTGTGGTGAGGGGTGTATTTATAGGCATTTTAAGGTTTGGGAAACTTTGCCCCTCCTGGTAGGAATGTATATCCCATACGTCACTAGCTCATGGACTCTTGTTAATATGAAAGAAATGAATTTATCAGGTAAGTTCTTACATAAATTATGTTTTTTTAATATTTACCTATCAAAACTATATACAGTGTGTGTGTGTGTGTGTGTGTGTGTATGTATATATATATATATATATATATATATATATATATATATATATATATTTTAGTAGACAACCCAAAGTATTGATCTAGGCCCATTTTGGTATATTTCATGCCACCATTTCACCGCCAAATGCGATCAAATAAAAAGAAAAAATATTTACAAACAGCTTGTGCAATTATGGCATAAATGGTTGTAATTGCTTCTCTGGGATCCCCTTTGTTCAAAAATAGCAGACATATATGCTTTGGCATTGCTTTTTGGTAATTAGAAGGCTGCTAAATGCCTCTGCGCACCACACTAGTATTATGCCCAGCATTGAAGGGGTTAATTAGGTAGCATGTAGGGTTAATTTTTGCTTTAGTGTAGAGATCAGCCTTCCACCTGACACATCCCAACCCCTGATCTCTCCCTGACCCTCCTCAAACAGCTCTCTTCCCTCCCCCACCTTACAATTGTCACCCCCATCTTTAAGTACTGGCAGAAAGTTTGCCAGTATGAAAATAAAAGCCTTTTCTTTTGCATGATGTACCGAGTCCTAACTTGTGGGATATTGTCCTTCCTGACAGGAAGTAGCAAAGAGAGCACCACAGCAGAGCTGTCTATATAGCTCCCCCCTTAACTCCACCCCCCATTCATTCTCCTTTGCTGGCTCTAAGCAACTCTAATCAAGGTTTTCTTCTTCAACCTATAGCATGCATTGTTCCTGTAACCACTGCAGCTGCCTTTTGGTTTGAGGCTCTAGAAGAGGCTCTTCAGATGGAGACCCCACTAGATGATATTTTGGACTGAATTAAGGCCCTTAAGTTGGCTAATTCTTTTATTACAGACGCCGCTTTTCATCTTGCTAAATTAGCGGCTAAGAATTCAGATTTTGCCATTTTAGCGCGTAGAGCGTTATGGCTTAAATCCTGGTCAGCTGATGTGTCATCTAAATCTAAGCTTTTGTCCATCCCTTTCGAAGGTAAGACCCTATTCGGGCCTGCATTGAAAGAGATCATTTCAGACATTACTGGAGTGAAGGGTCATACCCTCCCTCAGTATATGTCAAATAAGACCAGGACCAAACAAAATAATTTTCGTTCCTTTTGAATCTTCAAGAGTGGTCCCTCTACCTCTTCCCCTGCTGCAAAGCAAGAGGTGAACTTTGCTCAATCCAAGCCAACCTGGAGACCTAATCAGGCTTGGAACAAGGGTAAACAGGCCAAAAAGCCTGCTGCTGCCACTAAGTCAGCATGAAGGGGTAGCCCCCGATCTGGGACCGGATCTAGTAGGGGCATACTCTCTCTCTTTGCTCAGGCCTGGGCAAGAGACTTTCAGGATTCCTGGCTAGTAGAAATTGTAACCCAGGGATACCTTCTAGAATTCAAGGATTCCCCTCCAAGGGGGAGGTTCCATCTTTCTCAATTGTCTGTAAACCCGACAAGAAGAGAGGCGTTCTTACGCTGTGTAGAAGACCTTTCTACCATGGGAGTGATCTGCCCAGTTTCAAAAGCAGAACAGGGGCAGGGGTTCTACTCCAATATGTTTATAGTTCCCAAAAAGGAGGGAACCTTCAGGCCAATTCTGGATCTCATGATCCTAAACCAATTCCTAAGAGTTCCATCTTTACAAGATGGAGACCATTCGGAATATCTTACCATTGATCCAGGAGGGTCAATATATGACCACCGTGGACTTAAAGGATGCGTATCTGCACATTCCTATCCACAAAGATCATCACCAGTTCCTCAGGTTCGCCTTTCTGGACAAGCATTATCAGTTTGTGGCTCTTCCTTTCGGGTTGGCAAATCTTCACAAAGGTGCTAGGGTCCCTTCTGGCGGTTCTAAGGCCACGGGGCATAGCAGTGGCGCCTTATCTAGACGACATTCTAATTCAAGCGTCGTCCTTCCAACTAGCCAAGTCTCACACAGACTTAGTGTTGGCCTTTCTAAGGTCTCACGGGTGGAAAGTGAACGTAAAAAAGTGTTCTCTTTCCCCCCTCACAAGAGTTTCATTTCTAGGGACTCTGATAGACTCGGTGGACATGAAAATATTTCTGACGGAGGTCAGGAAATCAAAGATTTTGTCCACCTGCCAAGCTCTTCATTCCATTCCTCGGCCGTCAGTGGCTCAGTGTATGGAGGTAATCGGACTAATGGTAGCGGCAATGGACATAGTTCCGTTTGCTCGCTTGCATCTCAGACCACTGCAACTATGCATGCTCAATCAGTGGAATGGGGATTATGTGGATTTATCTCCTCAGATAAATCTGGATCAAGAGACCAGAGACTCTCTTCTTTGCTGGTTGTCACAGGATCATCTGTCCCAGGGAATGTGTTTCCGCAGGCCAGAATGAGTTATAGTGACGACAGACGCCAGTCTTCTGGGCTGCGGTGCAGTCTGGAATTCCCTGAAAGCTCAGGGTTTGTGGACTCGGGAGGAGGCTCTCCTACTGATAAATATTCTGGAATTAAGAGCGATATTCAATGCTCTCCGGGCATGTCCTCAGCTGGCTTCGGCCAGATTCAGCAGGTTTCAGTCGGACAACATCACAACTGTGGCTTTTATCAATCATCAAGGCAGAACAAAGAGTTCCTTAGCGATGATAGAGGTCTCAAGGATAATCCAATGGGCAGAGGCTCACTCTTGCCATCTGTCAGCGATCTATATCCCAGGTGTAGAGAACTGGGAGGCAGATTTTCTAAGTCGTCAGACTTTTCATCCGGGAGAGTGGGAACTCCATCCGGAGGTGTTTGCTCAGCTGGTTCGGCTATGGGGCACACCAGAGTTGGATCTGATGGCGTCTCGTCAGAACGCCAAACTTCCTCGTTACGGCTCCAGGTCAAGGGGTCCTCAGGCTGTACTGATATATGCTCTAGCAGTACCCTGGTCGTTCAACCTGGCTTATGTGTTTCCACCTTTCCCTCTCCTTCCACGTCTGATTACCAGAATCAAACAGGAGAGAGCATCAGTGATTTTGATAGCGCCTACGTGGCCACGCAGGACTTGGTATGCAGACCTGGTGGACATGTCATCCCTTCCACCATGGTCTCTGCCATTGAGACAGGACCTTCTGATTCAAGGTCCATTGAAGCATCCAAATCTAATTTCTCTGCAACTGACTGCTTGGAGATTGAACGCTTGATTCTATCAAAGCGGGGTTTCTCTGAGTCAGTCATAAATACCTTGATTCAGGCTCGAAAGCCTGTTACCAGGAAAATTTATCATAATATATGGCGTAAATCTTTTTTGGTGCGAATCCAAAGGCTTCTCCTGGAGTAAAATCAGGATTCCTAGGATTTTGTCTTTTCTCCAAGAGAGATTGGAGAAAGGATTATCAGCTAGTTCCCTAAAGGGACAGATATCTGCTCTGTCTATTTTGTTGCACAAGCGTCTGGCAGATGTTCCAGACGTTCTGGCTTTTTGTCAGACTTTAGTTAGAATTGAGCCTGTGTTTAAACCTATTGCTCCGCCATGGAGTCTAAATTTAGTTCTTAGGGGGTTTCGTTTGAAGCCATGCATTCCATAGATATTAAGTTTTTATCTTGGAAAGTTTTGTTCCTAGTTGCTATCTCTTCAGCTCGAAGAGTTTCTGAACTATCTGCATTACAATGTGACTCTCCTTATCTTGTGTTCCATGTTGATAAGGTGGTCTTGCGTACCAAGCCTGGGTTCCTACCTAAGGTTGTTACTAACAGGAATATCAATCAAGAAATTGTTGTTCCTTCTCTGTGTCCTAATCCTTCTTGTAAGAAGGAACGTCTGTTGCACAACTTGGACGTGGTTCGTGCTTTGAATTTTTATTTGCAGGCAACCAAAGATTTTCTTTAAACATCTTCTTTGTTGTCTATTCTGGAAAAAATAGGGGTCAAAAGGCTACGGCGACTTTTCTTTCCTTTTGGCTGAAAAGCATCATCCGTTTGGCTTATGAGGCTGCTGGGCAGCAGCCTCCTGAAAGGATTACAGCTCATTCTACTAGAGCAGTAGCTTCCACATGGGCTTTTAAAAATGATGCTTGTGTTGAACAGATTTGTAAGGCTGCGACTTGGTCGTCGCTTCATGCCTTTTCAAAATTTTATAAATTTGATACTTTTGCTTCTTCGGAGGCTATTTTTGGGAGAAAGGTTTTGCAAGCAGTGGTGCCTTCCGTTTAGGTTCCTGTCTTGTCCCTCCCTTCATCCGTGTCCTAAAGCTTTGGTATTGGTATCCCACAAGTTAGGATGAATCCATGGACTCTCTACATCATGCAAAAGAAAACAAAATTTATGCTTACCTGATAAATTTCTTTCTTTTGCGATGTACCGAGTCCACGGCCTGCCCTGTCTATTCAAGACAGATAGTATTTTTTTTTTATGTAAACTTCAGTCACCTCTGCACCTTATAGTTTCTCCTTTTCTTCCTTGGCCTTCGGTCGAATGACTGGGGGGTGGAGTTAAGGGGGGAGCTATATAGACAGCTCTGCTGTGGTGCTCTCGTTGCTACTTCCTGTCAGGACAGGAAGGACAATATCCCACAAGTTAGGATGAATCCGTGGACTCGGTACATCGCAAAAGAAAGAAATTTATCAGGTAAGCATAATTTTTTTTTTTTTTAATACTGTTTTTTAAAAATATTTTTGCAGCATTGTGGGATCCCCCCCCCCCCCAAGAAAAAAAGCTCTCTAATCCTCCCCCCTCTACCTATTTGCCACCATCTCGGGTACCCAGTTTGTTGCAAAATTGGCAATTTAAAATAAAATTAAAAAATAGTCCCATTTTTTCCGTAGTGTAGCTGCCCCCCCTTAAAACATTACCCCCCTCCCAGGTCCCTTTCTGTTAATGGAACTTCCCTACTCCCTCCTTCCCCCTCAATTTTTTCCTTTTCTATACCGTGTAGCGTGGCCAAGCGGTCCCACCCACTCCCGCCCTCCTCCTGCCTCCTCCAGCGATTTGCTGCCCACCGGCCTCCCTCTTTACGCTCCAAGCCACCAACGATTGGCAACACCGCTGTCCGATGCAAAGAGGGCCACAGAGTGGCCCTCTCTGCATCGGTAACTCTGCAAATTTATATCTGCAGTGCCCCACTGTGAAGGGAGTATTGCCTATTGATTTTATGGTTTCTCTCACAGGAAATCTTTTCAAGGGTTCTTTATCGGTCGTAGGGATTCATCTCCTACCTCCCTTTTCAGGTCGACGATATACTCTTATATACCATTACCTCTGCTGATAGTTTTCAGTACTGGTTTGGCTATCTGCTATATGTGGATGAGTGTCTTTCGGTAAGTATGTATCATTGTTTAAGACACACTCTCAGCTATAGTTTAGCGCTTTATGTATTAATATAAAGTTTTAAATATCTGTTTTTCACTTATATTTGTTATGAGTCATTTCTATGTATATTTCCCTTTGCAGTCTAAACAGTTTCAGTATAGGAATCATGTTTGGGAACTTTATTTAAACTTTTCTTACCTGGGGTTCAGTCTTTTTCTAATTTTACTTGTTTTTCTTTTTTTTCCTGGGCAAATCTAGACTCGCGAGGACGCAAAAACATAATTTATGTAAGATCTTACCTGATAAATTAATTTCTTTCATATTCGCAAGAGTCCATGAGCTAGTGACGTATGGGATATACAATCCTACCAGGAGGGGCAAAGTTTCCTAAACCTCAAATGCCTAAAAATACACCCCTCACCACACCCACAATTCAGTTTAACGAATAGCCAAGTAGTGGGGTGATAAAGTAAAAAAGCATACAAGAAGAGGAACTGGAAATAAAATTGTGCTTTTATACAAAAATCATAACCACCAAAAAGGGTGAGCCTCATGGACTCTTTCCAATATGAAAGAAATTAATTTATCAGGTAAGTTCTTACATAAATTATGTTTTCTTTCATGTAATTGGCAAGAGTCCATTAGCTAGTGACATATGGGATAGAAATACCCAAGATGTGGAAGACCACAGAAGAGTCACTAGAAAGGAAGGGATAAAATAAAAACGGCAGTTTCCGCTGAAAAAATTAAATCCACACAAAAATAAGGTTTTCTCGTAAATTGAAGAAAAAAACTTAAAACATAAGCAGAAGAATCAAACTGAAACAGCTGCCTGAAAAACTTTTCTACCAAAAGCTGCTTCAAAAGAAGCAAAAACATCAGAATGGTAAAATTGAATAAATGTATGCAAAGAAGACCAAGTTGTTGCTTTGCAAAACTAAACAACCAAAGTTTTTTTCTGAAAGCCCAAGAAGTGACAACTGAACTAGTAGAATGAGCTGTAATACTCTGAAGCGAAGACTGTCCCACCTACAAATAAGTTTTAAGAAACAAAAGCTTAACCAAGATGGCAAAGAAATGGTAGAAGTTTTTCTGACCTTCCTAGGACCAGAAAAAACAACAAATAGACTAGAAATCTTCCTGAAACTTATAGTAGCTTTGACATAATAATTCAAAGCTCTTAGGATATCCAAAGAATGTAAAGATCTCTAAAATGAATTCTTAAGATAAAATTTAAACGATGTCCACAAAACAGCCTTATCCTGATGAAAAATCAGAAAAGGAGACTGACAAGAGAGAGCAGAGAAATCAGAAAACTCTTCTAGCTGAAGATAGAGCCTAAAAATGTACAATACGTTCCAAGAAAGTAGTCTAATATTCAAAGTATGCATAGGCTCAAAGCTGCAATGCCTTAAAAACCCCAATTTAAGACTCCAAGGAGGAGAAATTGATTAAACAACAGACGTGATACGAACCAAAGTCTGAACAAAATAGTAAATGTCAGGAAAAATAGTAATCTTTTCTTATAAAAAGAAACAGAGAAAGCAAAGATATGTCTCTAAAAAATACTTAGACAAATCTTAAATCAAACTATCCTGAAGAAACTGTAAAATTCTAAGAGAATGCCAAGAGAATTTTAGAAGAACACCATAAAATAGTTTTACTAAACCTATAATACATTTTCTTTAAAACAGACTTCTAAACCTGCGACATAGTGAATAAAAAACTGAGTCAGAGAAACTTCTGATTAAACACTAAACAATTTCCATACCTTCAAATTAGTAATTTGAAATCCCGATGGAAAAATAGCTCCTAAAACAAAAGGGCTATCCAAAGAAAAAGCAACCAAGGATGGTAACTGGACATCCGAACAAGATCCTCATACCAAACCTAAGAGGCCATGCTGATGATGCTATCAGAAACATATGAGACTATTCCAAACGATCTTGAAGAACACCTTTGGAGGAAACAAACAGAGGATGTAGCCAGGTTGCAAAAACCAAGAAACTGCAAATGTATCCACCATTTCCACCTGAAGATCCCTAGACCTGAAAAGGTACCTGGGAAATTGAGAGAACACATCTGTATAGAGATACCACTCTCCCAGATGCAAAGACTGGCGGTTGAGATTATCCATCTCCCAAATGTCTAAACCTGAGATATAAATCGTAAAGATTAGACAGAAGATGAAAACCACCTAAGAACGTATTCAAGATACTTCTTAATTGCTAAGGAACTGCAAGTCCCTATTAAATGATTGACATATGCCACAATTGTGATATTGTCTGTCTGAAAGAAAAATTCTCTCCTATTGAAGCCAACCCTGAAAGAGCTCTGAAAATAGCACGGAGTTCAAAATATTGATTGGAAACCTCGCCTCTTGAAGTTTCCAAACCCCTTGTGTTGTCAAAAACCCTCAGACAGCTCCCCAACCTGCAAGACTTGCATCCATAAAGAATACAGTCCAGGAAGGACGAACAAAAGGAGACCCACTGAATAAAATGATGATGCACTAATCATCAAAAACAGAGAGAGTAGAGGGTTTAGGATTAAGAATATCAACTGTGATATCTGAAAACAAACTCTGTATCATAGATTCAGTATGTAAAGCAAAAAGAGATCTCAGATAAAAAACGAGCAAAGGGAACCACGCCGGATGCTGCAGTTATGAGACCTAAGATTTTCATGCACATAGCCACTGAAAGAAATGTTCCAGACTGTAAGTAAAACAGGCTAATGCCAAATACAATTGACTTTTGTCCGATAAAGACAAAGACATGAACACAGAATCCATCTAAAAACCCAAAAAGAAGTGACCCTTGTCTGAGGAATCACAAAACTCTTAGGTAAATTAAATCCTCTAACCATGTTTTGAAGATACAAAACTTAGTTGATTCATAAGAGATTCCAAAAAAGAAATATCCATATATATGAATACTGTTCTTTCATATGTATGTATTGGGTACTTGTAAGCGCGTCTAATTACCCGTAAGGGACACAAAACGCTGCTCATTTAATCGACCTCGGAGAATGAAAGACTGAATGGACCTCGCCAGGAATTTAATCTGCAACCCTCAGGTTGCTACAGGGCTCAGCCACAGTGCATTAGTATGCTGAGCTATCTGTCCATCTTAATAAAAGAAATACCAAGATACCATACTTTACTGTCTGAAGACAGAAAGAATGGCACTAAGAACCTATGAAAAGATGCATAAAGCTGTCGCTAGACCAAATGGGAGTGACAAATTGGTAAAGCTTATTTAAAAAAGAAAATCTCAATCCACAAGTGGACTGAATGACAATACAATATGAGGATAAACATCCTGAAAAATGAGTTAACATGAAATGACCTTAACAAAAAGGCATAATAGTCCTTATAATCGCCAACATAAAAGTTGAAACTCTAACAAAACAATATAAAAGTCTTCAGATCCAAAAAATGGACTGAATAAACTCTTCTTCTTTGGGACAAAGAATAGGATTGAATAGAAACCCAAACCCTGTTCCTTCAAAAAAGAACTGGCATAATCATTACTGAAACACAGATCGTACTGAGAAAGAAAGATTCTTCCTATAGAAGGTCTCATTCTGAAAATGTATTCAACCCCTAAGAAAAATATAGATTTTGGACTGATCCAAAAACAATTTAATCTGCTCCCCTCCAGAATGACTGGATAGAGAACCACACCTTCATACAGTCTAACAACAAGTAAATATATAGCGTATTTCTCCCAAAAGATACAAAACGCTTTTTTAGTGCTTACACTCGGAATTAACCAAATTATCAGTTGAACAAAACAGTTGTTATTATTACCCAAATCAATGTTATACAATAAATTGACCTCAAAAGGCCAAAGGGCTGTAATAACCCTGCCGGAATATGAATCTGAGACCCTTGGATCTAGAACAACATTTGTAGTCAGGACATTCACCAACTCATCTACATCACCAGACTTAAAGCAGGGCAGAAAGAATTTCTAGATCTCCAACAATAGTGGAGAAAATAGAAATCAAACAAATTATTATCCTATCAAGATAGAAATAATAAAATATATTTGAAATCATAATAGATATAGCAAACATAATTACATGATTGCTTCTGAAGTAAATAAGCAGAGTTATATACTTGAGAATCTGAAACTGCTTATACTAACTGTTCAACAAAGGTAGAAAAAAACAGCAATGTCAGCCACAGAAAAAGCTGAGCTAAAATATAAAGACTACATGAATATGCTCTACCAAGGTTATATTCAAAAATACTAAATAATCCTGAAAATAACATAAAAACACAATTTAGTGCAGCTCACCTCAAATATATAGTACTTATAGTGCAACCTAGAGGTTAATGTATATCAAAAAATAGTAAAAATAGGAAGTAGATTACACGAATAAGTGTAATCTAAAAGTCTAGGCAAATAGCACCTATAAATAACAATCTGAAATAAGGAACAGACCAATTAGAATATGTGCAAAATCACTTTATAATATCAAGATATATCAATACACAATAATAAAAAATCATCCCATTCATACAAGCATACACACACACACTGAGGAGATCCCCCAAAAATTCAAAAAGCGCTTGTGAGAGAGTAAGGTGGTGCACCACAAAACAGAGCAGGCAGTCCTTTAACCCCTTAATGACAACTGACGTACCAGGTACGTCATGCATTAACAAGCAGTTGTACGTCAGTTGTCTAACAGAGTGCTGGAAGTGATCACAATCACTTCCAGCAGCTCTGAGGGTATTGCAGTGATGCCTCGATATGGAGGCATCCTGCAATACCCCTTTACAAGACTCCGATGCAGAGAGAGCCACTCTGTGGCCCTCTCTGCACTGGTAGTGATGGTGCCGATGGTGCCTTTGTCCGGTGGGAGGAGGGAGCGTGTGCGCGCACGATGCGCACGCTTGCACGAGTGTGCATGTGCACGTGGGCGCGCGTGCACGTGCACATGCGCACATTAGCCACACTGACACCAATGAAAAAGGAAGGGGAAATTTTTTTTTATTTTTTTTTACATTTAAAAGGATCTGGGAGGGGGAGGGGGTGGCAGTATTGTGGGGGGCTGCTACACTACAGAAATAATTAAACATACAAATAAAAGTTAAAAATAAAATTAAAATAGTTTGGTTTGTGGGGCCAAACTGGGTACTGGCAGACAGCTGCCAGTACCCAAGATGGCGGTAATTAGGTAGGGGAGAGGGTTTGAGAGCTGGAGGGGGGGATCAGGGAGGTTGGTGCTAAGGCAGGGGTCCATCACAACTAAAATATTTTATAATTTTTATTTAAAAAAAAAACAAAACTCTTATTTAGTACTGGCAGACTTTCTGCCAGTACTTAAGATGGCGGTAACAATTGTGGGGTGGGGGAGGGAAGAGAGCTGTTTGGGAGGGATCAGGGGGTGGGATGTGTCAGGTGGGAGGCTGATCTCTAAAATTAACCCTGCAAGCTCCCTACAAGCTACCTAATTTAACCCCTTCACTGCTGGGCATAATTCACGTGTGGTGCGCAGCAGCATTTAGCTGCCTTCTAATTACCAAAAAGCAACGCCAAAGCCATATAAATCTGCTATTTCTGAACAAAGGGGATCCCAGAGAAGCTTTTACAACAATTTCTGCCATAATAGCACAAGCTGTTTGTAAATAATTTCAGTGAGAAACCTAAAATTGTGAAAAATGTAAAGTTTTTTTTTTTTTTAATTTGCTCGCATTTGGCGGTGAAATGGTGGCATAAAATATACCAAAATGGGCCTAGATCAATACTTGGGGTTGTCTACTACACTACACTAAAGCTAAAATTAACCCTACAAGCTCCCTAATTAACCCCTTCACTCCTGGGCATAAAACGTGTGGTGTGCAGCGGCATTTAGCGGCCTTCTAATTACCAAAAAGCAACCACAAAGCCATATAAGTCTGTTATTTCTGAAAAAGGGGATCCCAGAGAAGCATTTACAACCATTTGTGCCATAATTGCAGAAGCTGTTTGTAAATAATTTCAGTGGGAAACCTAAAGTTTGTGACAAAATTTGTGAAAAAGTGAACTTTTTTTTTAATCTCATTTGGCGGTGAAATGGTGGCATGAAATATACCAAAATGGGCCTAGATCAATACTTTGGGATGTCTTCTAAAACAAAATATATACATGTCAAGGGATATTCAGGTATTCCTGACAGATATCAGGGTTCCAATGTAACTAGCGCTAATTTTGAAAAAAAGTGGTTTGGAAATAGCAAAGTGCTACTTGTATTTATTGCCCCATAAATTGCAAAAAAAGCAAAGAACGTGTAAACATTGGGTATTTCTAAACTCAGGACAAAATTTATAAGCTATTTAGCATGGGTGTTTTTTGGTGATTGTAGATGTGTAACAGATTTTGGGGGTCAAAGTTAGAAAAAGTGTGTTTTTTTCCATTTTTTCCTCATATTTTATCATTTTTTTTGTTAGTAAATTATAAGATATGATGAAAATAATGGTATCTTTAGAAAGTCCATTTAATGACGAGAAAAACGGTATATAATATGTGTGGGTACAGTAAATGAGTAAGAGGAAAATTACAGCTAAACGCAAACACTGCAGAAATGTAAAAATAGCCATTGTCATTAAGGGTAAGAAAATTGAAAAATGGTCCGGTCATTAAGGGGTTAAATGCAGTCTATGCAAAAGCAACAGTAAATGCGGTCAAGCAATTAGTTGTTAAAGCGTTAGCATGATGGTCATGAATATAGCAAAATTAGTATTCACAGCAGATGTAATACCACAGCATGCAATTCATAAAGTGCTGGTGTTATCCCATTTAAAGGTTGTAGCTCACTATTACATTCACCAAGTGTAGTAATAAGCCACTTAGGCTCCACCAGTTATCCTCAAATGTAAGTTAGTAGAGCACTGCACCACAGATATCGTATAAATGTTCCATGAACAAGGTGCTATAGATGCTGTACACAAAAACAGTTCAACCGCATCGAGTGGCGTGTGAGATGTTGCTGAAGTATAAGCAATACTTATCCACATAACGACATGAGACAGCAAGCCAGCATCCGTTCTACTCAGAGGATCCTCTTGTTCATGGAACATTTATACGATATCTGTGGTGCAGTGCTCTACTAACTTACATTTGAGGATAACTGGCGGAGCCTGAGTGGCTTATTACTACGCTTGGTGAATGTAATAGTGAGCTACAACCTTTAAATGGGATAACACCAGTACTTTATGAATTGCATGCTGTGGTATTACATCTGCTGTGAATACTAATTTTGCTATATTCATGACCATCATGCTAACGCTTTAACAACTAATTGCTTGACCGCATTTACTGTTGCTTTTGCATAGACTGCATTTAAAGGACTGCCTGCTCTGTTTTGTGGTGCACCACCTTACTCTCTCACAAGCGCTTTTTGAATTTTTGGGGGATCCCCTCAGTGTGTGTATGCTTGTATGAATGGGATAATTTTTTATTATTGTGTATTGATATATCTTAATATTATAAAGTGATTTTGCACATATTCTAATTGGTCTGTTCCTTATTTCAGATTGTTATTTATAGGTGCTATTTGCCTAGACTTTTAGATTACACTTATTTGTGTAATCTACTTCCTATTTTTACTATTTTTTGATAATCCTGAAAATAAGTACCAATCTCCATAGAAATAGTAGTACAGTCCCACAAGGGAATCAGGATAAACATTCTCTAGAATATAATACAAATAGTATATTGCATAGGAAAAAAGCTTAAGAGCAAAAAAATATTAAAATCCAGTTTGTAAAAGGATTAATATAGTTAATAGGAGGACTCCTAAAAGCTATAAATAACAAATATTTCCTCAACAAAGAACATAAAAAATGTTTAAATGAAACATAAGGAGAATATATAAAAAACTGTCTGATACAGGATCTTTAAAACAAAGAAACCTTCATTAGGATAATAAACTTAAGTATGCTGTCGGTCAGAACAAAATTTAATTTTAGCAATTTTGAAAAAAACCTTGTAAGTTTATTTAAAGGCATAATAGCAGTCATAACCCTTATGATAAAAACAACAACATGTAATGTTTGCAAATGAAATAAAGTACAAGAACTGAATATGTAAAAAACAGTAAATGCCATTATACATGTAGAAATATAATAAATGCCACATAATTGAACTGAAGAAATAACAGCTTAATAATGAAAAGAACACACTTAGCTTTGTAGAATTGTGTTCCAGGGCATTATAGTTTCTACAGTAACATCAGAGTCAGGATCAGAATGAAACCTCTCGCAAAATGTAACAGAAAAAGAAAAATAACATGTAGACAAAATATTCAATTTCTATAATGTAACAGTTTCAGTAAAGAAAAACAAAAGCAGGCATAATAGCTTTCAACAAAACTAGGAAAACAGCGAGCAATAGAGGGAGAGGGGTAAAGTAAGATGCATAACGCAAAAAAGGAATTGAAAATTTTTGGAGCAAAACTATCACCAGGAAATTTCACAATTTGCGTCATAACAAACGCAATTTCATGCCAAAACTACTAGCATCAACAAAGATGCCAGAAATTACGCAAATTCACGCCCAAAATTTTTTGCGCTAAGAATGACGCAATAAAAAACAGCATTGCGAGCCTTGATTTGCTAGCGAAAAAATGAGTCAAATTGAAAAAGACTGAGCCCCAGGTAAGAAAAAAGTTTAAACTTCCCAAACATGATTCCTATACTGAAACTGTTTAGACTGCAAAAGGGAAATATACATAGACCTGACTCATGGCAAATATAACTAAATACATATATTTAAAACTTTATATGAATAAATAAAGCCCCAAACCATAGCTGAGTGTGTGTTAAATAATGATACATACTTACCGAAAGACACCCATCCATATTTAGCAGATAGCCAAACCAGTACTGAAAAAGTATCAGCAGAGGAAATGGTATATAGGAGTATATCGTCGATCTGAAATGGGAGGTAGGAGATGAATCGACCTATAACAGAGAACCCTTGAAAAGATTTCCCGCGAGGAAAACCATAAAATCAATAGGTGATACTCCCTTCACATCCCTCTGACAAACACTATACTCTGAGAGGAATTGGGCTTCAAAATGCTGAGAAGCGCTTATCATAGAAGAAAAATCAAACTTACTTCACCACCTCCATAGGAGGCTAAGTTTGTAAAACTGAATTGTGGGTGTGGTAAGGGGTGCATTTATAGGCATTTGAGTTTTGGGAAACTTTGCCCCTCCTGGTAGGTTTGTATATCCCATACATCACTAGCTCATGGCGCAAAATATTTTTTTGGTCCTAAGTTGCGCCTTTGATGGCGCAAATTTCATAATTTCCTGCGTCTTTGTTGACTCTAGTTGTTTTGGCGCGAAATCGCATTTTCTGGTGTTAGTTTTGCTTCAAAAAATGTTAACTTCCTTTTGCTTAATGCGTCATTCTTGGCGCCAAAAATTAGTTCTTTTACCCCTCTCCCTCTGGTGCTCGCTGTTTTCATGAATTTTGAAAGCTTTTATGCCTGCTTTATTTTATTTTTTGCTTTTTTTAAAAAAAATAAAAAAAAAATACTATCTTTGTTTTTCTATCTACTGAAACTGTTAGATTGTGGAAATTGAATGTTTTGCCTAATGTTAATTTTCTTTTTATGTTACATTTTGCAAGATGTCTCATTCTGATCCTGACTCTGATGTTACTGTAGAAACTATGATACCCTGAAACACAATTCTACAAAGCTAAGTGTGTTATTTTCATTATTAAGCTGTTGTTATTTCTTCAGCTTAATTATGTGGCATTTATCATATTGTATGCTAGTAACGTTTCTACATGTGCAATGACATTTACTGTTTTTACTTATTTAGTTCATGTATTTGAATTCATATGCAAACATCACATGTTGTTTCTTATATCATAAAAGTTTATGACTGCTATTATGCCTTTAAGTAAACTTACGAGGTCTTTTCAAAATTAAGATTTAATTAATTTTGTTCTGAACAGCAGCATACTTAAAGGGACACTGAACACAAATTTTTTCTTTTGTGATTTAGATAGAACATGCAATTTTAAGCAACTTTCTAATTTACTCCTATTATCAATTTTTCTTCATTCTCTTGCTATCTTTATTTGAAAAAGAAGGCATCTAAACTTTTTTCTTGGTTCAGTACTCTGGACAGCACTTTTCGATTGGTGGATGAATTTATCCACCAATCAACAAGGACAACCCAGGTTGTTCACCAAAAATGGGCCGGCATCTAAACTTACATTCTTGCATTTCAAATAAAGATACCAAGATGGTTAGCAATTAAAAAGTATCTTGGAAGTTATCTCCTTTCTAATTTCTACGATTTATATCTCAGGTTTAGACATTTGGGAGCTGGATTATCTCAGCCGTCAGTCTTTACACCCGGGAGAGTGGTATCTTTATACAGATGTGTTTACTCAATTTCCCAGGTACCTTTTCAGGTCCAGGGATCCTCAGGCAGAAATGGTGGATGCATTAGCAATGTTTTGGTTTTGCGACCTGGCTACATCTTTCCGCCTCTGTTTTTTTCTTCCAAGGGTGATTTCCAAAATCATATTGGAACAGTCTCATGTGTTTCTGATAGCATCAGCATGGCCTCACAGGTTTGGTATGTGAATCTTGTTCGGATGTCCAGTTGCCATCCTTGGCCGCTTCCTTTTTGGCCAGCCCTTTTGTTTTAGGGGCTATTTTTCCATCGGAATCTCAAATGACTAATTTGAAGGTATGGAAATTGATTACTGTTTAGTCATAGAGGTTTCTCGGACTCAGTTTGTATCACTATGTTGCAGGCTTATGTCTTTTTCAAGGAACATGTATTATCAGGTTTGGAAAACCTATATTTTATGGTGTTCTCATAAATTCTCTTGGCATTTTTTTAGAATTCCTAGGATTTTACAGTTTTTTTAGAATGGTTTGGATAACTTTGTCTGCAATTTTTTTGAAGGGACTAATCTCTGTAATTTCAGTTTTATTTCCTAGAAAGATTGTTTAAACTTCCTGATATTCACGGTTTTGTCTAGACTTTGGTTGGTATCAAGCCTGTTCATTTATGAATTTCTCCTTTCTGGAGCCTTTTTTGGTTTAAAGATTTTGTAGACTTTCTTTTGAGCCTATATTTTCTTTGAAGATTATCTACTTTCTTTGAGAGTGTTGTTTCTTTTTGACTATCTCTTCTGCTAGAAGAGTTTCTGATTCATCAGCTCCCTTGTGTGTCTCCTTATCTGATTTTTTTCATCTAGATAAGTTATTTTGTGGACTTCTTTTTTTCCCCCCTATGGTTGTGAATTTGAACAACATTAGTAGAAAAATTGTTGTTCCTTCTTTGTGTCCTAATCCTAAAGAATTATTTGAGAGTTCTTTAAGTCCTTTAGATGTGGTAAGAGCTTTATAATTCTATATCGAGGTTACTAGGATTTCAGAAGACTTCTAGTCTATTTGTTGTTTTTCTGGTTCCAGAAACGGTTAGAAAGCCTCTGCCATTTATTTGTCATCCTGGTTAAAGCTTTTGTTTTTCAAGGCTTATTTGGAGGCAGGGCAGGCTCCGCCTCAGAGATTTACAATTCATTTGACTAAGTTCAGTCGCCATTTCTTGGGCTTTTTTAGAATGAAGCTTCGGTTGATCAAATTTGCAAATCAGTAATTTGGTCTTCTTTGCATACTTTGTTTTTACCATTTTGATGTGTTTTGCTTCTTCTGAAGCAGTCTTTGGTAGAAAATTTATTCAGGCAGCTGTCTGTTTGATTCTACTGCTTTTGATTTAAGTTTTTTTAAGAAAAACTTTTTATTGTGTGGATTTAATTTCTCAGTGGAAATAGCTGTTGTGATTTTATCCCTCCCTCTCTAGTAACTCTTCTGTGGACTTCCACATCTTGGGTATTTCTATCCCATACGTCACTAGCTCATGGACTCTTGCCAATTACATGAAAGAAAACATTTATGTAAGAACTTACCTGATAAATGAATTCATTTCATATTGGCAAGAGTCCATGAGGCCCACCCTTTTTATGGTGGTTATGTTTTTTGTATAAAAGCACAATTATATTTCCAGTTCCTCTTTTTTTACTCCTTTTTTGTTATCACCTCACTACTTGGCTATTCGTTAAACTGAGTTGTGGGTGTGGTGAGAGGTGTATTTATAGGCATTTGAGGTTTGGGAAACTTTGCCCCCTCCTTGTAGGAATGTATATCCCATACGTCACTAGCTCATGAACTCTTGCCAATATGAAAGAAATTAATTTATCAGGTAAGTTCCTACATAAATTGTTTTTGAGCGAGATCGCGGCAGAGAGAAGCCCAGGACTGCAGCGACATACGCTGGACCTTAAGAGCATAACAGGGTTCGGCACTGGTCGTTAAAGGGACAGTAAACCTTATCGCTGTTTTACAGACCCGCTCTCTGTACTCTGCTGAGCTGGTCTGTTGTTTTTACTGAGCGCATCGGGCCAGCTGTATAGTCACAGCCCGGCCCGACCGCGCCATTAGACACAATGCAGCTCGCTCCTGCTCTGTCTGACAGCGGGAGCGAGCTGCATTGTGTCTAATGGCGCGGTCGGGCCGGGCTGTGACTATACAGCTGGCCCGATGCGCTCAGTAAAAACAACAGACCCGCTCAGCAGAGCCCAGAGAGCGGGTCTGTAAAACGGCGATATTTTTTAAAAATAAAAAGGCAATATTATGATTTAAAATGTTTGGCTAATGTAATGTTATATAATTCTGCACTATGTGCAGAATTATATAACATTTTTTTTAAGGTTTACTGTCCCTTTAAGGGGTTAATATCAGGTCTGGAATCTAAGCAATATTTTAGATGGACTTTAATTGATCACTTTTAATTGATCACTTTTAATTAATATGCACTGTTGCTTACTTAATCTAGCTGTGCCATTCTAATACCCTGCATTTCGGCATTTTTTTTTAATTTTTTTTGTGAGCTAACTGTTTGACCTCTAATTAGCGGCAATTGGAGAACACTTCAAACCTTTAGGTCAGAAAAAAAAGTAGGCAGCTGGAGCGTCGGGATTAGAATGGATGAATTAAAGTCTAAAATATTGTTTCCATTCCGGATCGGATTATAAGAATTGGAAACTTTACCATAATTTTAAGGCTACATAGCCAATTACAGAGCTGCTGTCATTTAAATTTATGGGCTGTGCTTTTGGATTAATTGGAGTGCCAGCATGCATGCACAGTCTCAATCACCACTGAACATGCTCACTGAGGCCCTTGCTAGTGTGGAGTGGCGGATTAATAATAGAGATATTAAGAGAACCAGGTTCTGTTTAAAAGGCGTGCAAATCATCCTAATGGACAAATAAAACTATAGCAAGTAAGTATCTGAACAGAACTGTTTTACAAATTGAGCAGAACCCTGTGATTTATAGCACCTTGTTCTTCTTTTAGTCTGATGATTAAGTAGTGATGTGCACAAGAGTTGCTAAACATTTTCTGTACTTGATATGGGATGTTCAAGTTGTGTAAACTTTATATGACCAAGTAGAAAAGGCAATTCATTATGTAGGTGAGAAAAAAGAAAAGATTTTGATCAGAAGATACGTCCATTAAAAGTACAATGTAATGTCTTGTAACTGCAATAAGATTTGAGATTATTAACGTCATTAACTACATTAACCGTATGCAGTGTTCTCCACAGAAAATGTTGCCAGCTGGGTGCATTATGAAGTAGCCGGGTGGGGGCAGTGTAATATTTTCTGATATATCATTTTCTGCTATGGAAAGCTTAAATTAATTGCACAATTTAAACAACTTAAATGAACATTTTTAATATTTTCTATTTTAACTTTTGACTAAAATTTTAGCCAGATGGTCAGTAAACTCATCCGGGTGGTGCACCCGCTTAAAAGGTTCTGGGGAGAACACTGGTATGGTATCCTGTATGTGTATTCCCAATGGATTTATTGGAGGGGAAATAGTGGTTGTATTCTCTTACTGTTAAGGACATTACAATTTTGTGAGTTAATCTAATAACCCTGTGTTTTTACCTGCAAGTAATCCGTAAATCTAGTTTTATGCTAAGGATTTCCAGTATTTGGTATTAAAGGGACAGGAAACCCCATAATGTTCTTTTTTTATTTGAATAGAATATACCATTTTAAACAACTTTCCAATTTACTTCTAATATCTAATTTGCTTCATTATCCTGTCATCCTTTTTCCTGAAGGAACAGCATTGCACTACTGGCAGCTAGCTGGACACATCTAGTTAGCCAATCACAAGTTACAAATGTGTGCAGGCACCAATCAGCTGCTAGCTCCCACTAGTGTAGGATATGCACATATTCTTTTTCAACAAGGGATACCAAGAGAACCAAGCACATTTGAAAATAGAAGTGATATTAGGTGTCTTAAAATGGCATTCTCTCTCTGAATCATGCAAGTTTCATTTTGACTTTCCTATCTCTTTAACAAAATATTTGTTTTTTTTCCTTTGTGACAATGCAGGTCTTTGTGACAGTGCAGGTCTTTGTGACAGTGCAGGTCTTTGTGACAGTGCAGGTCTTTGTGACAATGCAGGTCTTTGTGACAGTTTAAGAATGCCATAGAAAATTTGTAGTGGCTATTGAATTTGTTAAGTCCATCTTGTGTGTTATGAGCTCAGCAGTCCTGAATAACTATTTTGATGGTGGTTGCAAAAATTGAATTTCCAATTGTTTTTATGTTTTGGTAATATGACAATTGTAATTCAAAATTTGAATATGTGATTAACTAGGTGTTTAACTCTGCTGTGAAAGTTAGTCCCATTCATCAACGATCAGAGAATGTAACAAATATTTTGGTAACTTTTTTTTCAATTTTATTTATATAAACACATTTTTTTTTTATCTTTAAAGGTAGCAATAGTGTGTGATTGTAGACGGTTTATTTCAAAGCATATGAGGCTTTATAGAAGGCTTCATGACTTTTTGTAGATGTGGCCTCAAATTATGGTCTTGAGAATATTATTGTGGGTCATGATGATTTGTCTATCATATATATATATTTAAAGGGATATAAAACCCAGAGCATGGGATTTTAAACAACTTTCCCATTTACTCCTATAATCAGAATTGGTTCATCCTCTTGGTTTCCTTTGTTTAAAGTGAAGGGAAACTTTGGTGAATGAAAACCCGTTTTTTAAAAATACTATTAAAAACAGGGGCACTTTCATTCATCAAAGTTTATAAAGTAGCCGTTTTGATTAAAAACTTACCTTTTTTCTTTTCACAGCCAGAGCAGCTTCCCCCTCCTGGAAATCCTCTCTTCACACGTCAGCAATGACTAATCCGGCTTCCTCCAATCACAGCATGGCCTCAGGCAATGACTACCCTGGATTTCCAGGAGGGGGAAGCTGCTCTGGCTGTAAAAAGAAAAAAAGGTAAGTTTTTAATCAAAACAGCTGCTTTATAAACTTTAATAATTGAAAGTGTCCCTGTTTTTAATAGTATTTTTTTTAAAAACGGGCTTTCATTCACCAAAGTTTACCTTAACTTTAAGGAGCTGCAATGTACTGCTTGGAGCTAGTTGAACACATTGGATAAGCCAATGACAGCAGGCATATAAGTGCAGCCACCAATCAGCAGCTAGCTTCCAAAAGTACATTGCTGATCCTGAGCCTTTTTATGCTCTTCAACAAAAGACAGGACTAGAACAAAGCAAATTAGTTACTAGAAGTATATTGGAAAGTTGTTAAACATTGCATGATCTAGCTGAATATTTTTGGGGGTTTATGTCCCTTTAAGATAACCTTTCACTGAAACTAAAGGGCCTAGACCAAACCCTGAAAAACAGCCCCTCCTCTATCAAACTTTAAACCAGTTTTACACACTTCAGCACTCATCCCCTCTCTGTGAGTTTGTGTGGTCTACAACTGTGTGGCTGGGCTGTTGTTGATTCTAGATGCTTCTGCTGCTGTTGATTCTGGGGTCTTCTGCTGCTTCACAGTAAAAGCACTTACAGTTTATTGGGGCAGAAATTTCATGAACTGACTTGTGGCAAGGGTGGCAGTGCCACATTTAAAGTCACTGAGCTCTCTCTTCAGCAAGACTCTGTACTTCCAGTGTTTGTGTTTATATTAGGGCTGTGCGATATGGGGAACAAATTGTGAAACGTGAACATTTTTACAGGGACTAGAAATGCTCATGAGAGCCCAATGCAATCCACTACTTCGGCACAGCATAACAGAATAAAAGTTCACATTCATTAAAGAATTTTAAAACTTACAATTGACAGGACATTGTTTGAGGTGAGTAGGTAGAAACGGAACAGGAACACAATTAAATTTGTTGTTTTAGCAAAGTTTTAATGACAATCCATATTTATTTTTCGGTCTCTTTATTAAGATACAAACATAAAATACAGGAAATATGTACACAAAATATAAAAAAAAATCATAACAAAATGGCTTCTTTAGGAAAAAACTCAGTATTTAGTGTGACCTCCCTTGGCACTAAGCACATCTTGATTTTTTTGGGGGAGACTGTCCTGAAGTTTTCTGAAGTCATCTTCTGATATATTATAGCAGGGTTCTTTCAGCACTTCCCATATCATTTATTTCTTTATCTGTCCAGGTCATTCCATACCTCCTCTATAATATTCAGGTCTATACTCTGTGGCGCCCAGTCCATGACTGTCATTGTTTTATCAACTTTTTTTCTCTCTAAATATGATTTCCCTGAATTAGCAGTGTGCTTGGGATTGTTATCATGCTGAAAAATAAAACCATTCCCAAACAGGCGCTTTCCAGAAGAATGGCATGATGAATTAAAACCTGTCTGTAGTTTTCAGGATTTATGACCCCATCAATTCGGACAATATCGCTAATATCACTGGGAGAATTGCATTCCCAAACCAGGACAGACCCTCCACCATGTTTCTCTGAATGCTGCAAACACTCATTCGTCCATCTCTCTCCAACTCTCACATATTGTTCTTCGAGAGCCAGGTTCCTTTTATTGCTCAAGTGTAAGGGGCGGTCACAGTAAATGCTTGCCACTTTTTTTGTATATTTTTTTTTCTGTTTTTAAATACTGCATACTAATATCCTGTATTTTCTGGTTGTATTCTAATAAAGATACTGAGAAATAAATATATGGCATTATACCATTGCTAAAACAACAAATCGTAGGGTAGCCTAAGACTTTTGCACAGTACAATATACAGTACATGTATTTGTGTGTGTGTGAATGTGTACATATGTGTGTGTATGTATATATATATATATATATATATATATATATATGTGTGTGTGTGTATATATATATATATATATATATATATATATATATATATATATATATATATATATATATATATATATACACACACATATACATACACGCAGTATCTCACGAAAGTGAGTACACCCCTCACATTTTTGTAAATATTCTATTATATCTTCATGTGACAACACTGAAAAAAATGACACTTTGCTACAATGTAAAGTAGTGTGTGCAGCCTGTATAACAGTGTTAATTTGCTGTCCCCTCAAAATAACTCGACACACAGCCATTAATGTCTAAACTGTTGGCAACAAAAGTGGAAATGTCCAAATTGGGCCCAAAGTGTCAATATTTTGTGTGGCCACCATTATTTTCCAGCACTGCCTTAACTCTCTTGGGCATGGAGTTCACCAGAGCTTCACAGATTGCCGCTGGAGTCTTCTTCCACTCCTCCATGACGACATCACGGAGCTGGTGGATGTTAGAGATCTTGCTTTCCCCACCTTCCGTTTGAGGATGCCCCACAGATGCTCAATAGGGTTTAGGTCATGCTTGGCCAGTCCATCACTTTTACCCTCAGCTTCTTTTGCAAAGCAGTGGTTGTCTTGGAGGTGTGTTTGGGGTCGTAATCATGTTGGAATACTGCCCTGCGGCCCAGTCTCCGAAGGGCGGGGATCATGCTCTGCTTCAGTATGTCACAGTACATGTTGGCATTAATGGTTCCCTCAATGAACTGTAGCTCCCCAGTGCCGGCAGCACACATGCAGGCCCAGACCAATGCACCCCCACCACTATGCTTGACTGTAGACAAGACACAATTGTCTTTGTACTCCTCACCTGGTTGCCGCAACACACGCTTGACACCATATGAGCCAAATAAGTTTATCTTGGTGTCATTGGACCACAGGACATGGTTTCAGTAATCCATGTCCTTGGTCTGTTTGTCTTCAGCAAACTATTTGAGGGCTTTGTTGTAAATCATCTTTAGAAGAGGATTCCTTCTGGGACGACAGCCCATGCAGACCAATTTTATGCAGTGTGCAGCGTATGGTCTGAGCACTGATTGGCTAACCCCCCACCCCTTCAACCTCTGCAGCAATGCTGGCAGCACTCATATTTCCCAAAAGTAAACTTCTGGAAATGATGCTGATAACGTGCACTAAACTTCTTTGGTTGACCGTGGCGAGGCCTTCTCTGAGGAACCTGTCCTGTGAAACCACTGTATGGTCTTGCCCACCGTGCTGCAACTCAGTTTCAGGGTCTTGATAATCTTCTTATAGCCTTGGCCAACTTTATGTAGAGCAATAATTCTTTTTTTCAGATCCTAAGAGAGTTCTTTGCCATGAGGTGCCATGTTGAACTTCCAGTGACCAGTATTAGAGAGTGTGAGAGCGATGACACCAAATTTAACACACCTGCTCCCCATTCACACCTGAGACCTTGTGACACTAACGAGTCGCATGACACCGGGCAGGGAAAATGGCTAATTGGGCCTAATTTGGACATTTCCACTTAGGGGTGTACTCACATTTGTTGCCAACAGTTTAGACATTAATGGCTGTGTGTTGAGTAATTTCTTCAGTTTTGTCACATGAAAAGATATAATAAAATATTTACAAAAATGTGAGGGATATACTTACTTTTGTGGGATACTGTGTGTGTAGGTGTGTGTGTGTGTGTGTGTATGTATATATATATATATATATATATATATATATATAACAGAAAGCGAAAAAGATATGAGGGCGCTAAAGATGTGAGCCAGAAAGAAATGTAAATATATACTAGAAGGCAGTAATTCCCAATTAACAAAAACCCAACCTTAAAGCAGCTGTCCCTTTAAGAAGAGTGAAAACTGAAACAAGGAAGGGAAGGATTCCCTCTTTCTAACAGAAAACACCTTCCAAGCAAATTATGGATGAACAAGAGGACATGTAAAAGGACAAAATAGTGGTGGTTGCTTAGAGTCAGTGTATAAATAATCGATAACAGGATAAATACTTAAATCCCTAGATGCAATCTTAGACAGATAAATAAATATAAAAATGCAGCAAATATTTCATATAGAAAAGGCACAGGTGTTAGTATACACAAAGATGGAGTATAAACAAATATTGCATGAAACTGAAATATAATGCCCCACTGATAACAGTGAGAAAGTGCAAACTTACAGGAACAAACCTCAATCTTATGAGGTAAGTGATCCGCACAGCAAAGGATTCCTCTTATGGAACACAGCTTCCCTCTTGGGGTGTGAAAGAAACTTCAGTGGATCAGCAATGGATATTCCCTCGGCCTCTTTAAGTATGGTTCCTCTGGAAGTGTGGTGAAATTCTCCAACCGTATATATGTGGAAAAAAGAGACTCGGATAGTGTGATATTGTTTTTTTTTTAAAAAAACAAACACGCTTTATTGCTGAACAACACACACTCTCACAAATGCCTGCTTACACTTTAAATCCTCAACGATATGAGGTATTGGCAAAGCTATTAAGTAAAATAGTGAATACAGAGGCAATGTCCCTCTCTGTATACACCGTAATGAACTTTTTCGTTCTCTATTGAGACAAAGGCAAAGTCTTTAAAAGTAAAACAACACCGGGGCTTCCGGTATTTAAATCAGTCCGTTCTTCTTTTCATAAGTTTGCACTTTGCACTTACTCACTGTTATCAGTGGGGCATTATATTTCAGTTTCATGCTATATTTGTTTATACTCCATCTTTGTGTATACACCTGTGCTTTTTCTATATGAAATATTTGCTGCATTTTTATATTTATCTGTCTAAGATTGCATCTAGGGATTTAAGTATTTATCCTGTTATCGATTATTTATACACTGACTCTAAGCAACCAGCGCTATTTTGTCCTTTTGCATGTCCTCTTGTTCATATATATATATATATATATATATATATATATATATATATATGTGTGTGTGTAAGTATTTTTTTTAATCTGATTTGGATAGATTTACTCTTGAAAACAGATTATCTAGGAATATAGCTTTGGTAAATCATTTCCTACTTTTTAATTTTACATTTTCCTATCTGTTGTATTTCTCCATGTTGAACATATTTTTGTCACATTTATTTTTTTTAGGATCAAACTACAGTGCGCACTGTTGCTTCAGCCACCACAGCCAATGAGATACGTAGACAGTCCAGTAGTTATGAAGATCCCTGGAAGATTACAGATGAACAGCGACAGTATTATGTAAATCAGTTCAAAAACATTCAACCAGATCTTAACGGATTCATCCCAGGTAAGTCTTTGCATTGAACATACCCAAAAGAGTTTGTTGTTTGAACACATCCTGTAGATCTACTTTTTATGCCTATACTTTTATTTTAAATGAGGACTCTCCAAATTCATCATGTCACAGGATCCCAGACTGCGCCTGATGGTTTGTTTATTGAGTTCTGTTTTCCAATGTTTGTTCGGTCTCCTTGTCCAAATTTTAGAAAGATAATTTTGCACCCTCTGGCCACCTTTCTTACTCTTAATGTCTTGTGATGTTACAGAAATTGTAATTCTAAGGTGTGCAATGGACATACAATTTCCATCTAATTCCCATTGTACCACTTATAATTAAAAATAGTACTGGCCTAGTAAGAGGCCTAGACTGGTTTATTTTGATGCCACAGTCCTACACCTCAAGTATACAGTCTTGTGTTGCAATTAGTGGGTACATCACTGGTGAACTGCTTGTTTAGCAGAAATGTAATCTCATGTTTGTTCTGTTTTTGTGGTAATCAGGTTAATTGCTGAATCTGTTTTTAGTTCAGCCAAGGGAGTAAATAACTGCTACAGCTGTTTAATATAAATCCTCTTGAGTCTGGAAAGACAAAAAAAAAGGGGCGCTTCCTTGTGCAGATCAACTATTTAACAAATGGTGAAAAAAACGCTTGCTCCTATTGTACTCACATACACGGCACCACTCGTCATGCTATTGGGCGCAGGCTGAAGTTTCAACAGCGCTCCAGCTCACTGGTGATAGCCTCGTCAGATCGGCAGAATTTTAAACACTCTAAAATTCTGCCGGAACTGACGAGGCTACCATCAGTGAGCTGGAGCGCTGTTAAAACTTGCAAATTTTGCTTTAATGTTGTTTTCTCCAACATAGGTGTGTCCGGTCCACGGCTTCATCCTTACTTGTGGGATATTCTCCTCCCCAACAGGAAATGGCAAAGAGCCCAGCAAAGCTGGTCACATGATCCCTCCTAGGCTCCGCCTTCCCCAGTCATTCTCTTTGCCGTTGTACAGGCAACATCTCCACGGAGATGGCTTAGAGTTTTTTAGTGTTTAACTGTAGTTTTTATTATTCAATCAAGAGTTTGTTATTTTAAAATAGTGCTGGTATGTACTATTTACTCTGAAACAGAAAAGAGATGAAGATTTCTGTTTGTAAGAGGAAAATGATTTTAGCAACCGTTACTAAAATCGATGGCTGTTCCACACAGGACTGTTGAGAGGAATTAACTTCAGTTGGGGGAACAGTGAGCAGACTTTTGCTGCTTGAGGTATGACACATTCTAACAAGACGATGTAATGCTGGAAGCTGTCATTTTCCCTATGGGATCCGGTAAGCCATTTTTATTACAGACAGTAAATAAGGGCTTCACAAGGGCTTGTTAAGACTGTAGACATTTTCTGGGCTAAATCGATTCATATATAAACATATTTAGCCTTGAGGAATCATTTAATCTGGGTATTTTGTAAAATAATATCGGCAGGCACTGTTTTGGACACCTTATTCTCTAGGGGCTTTCCCTAATCATAGGCAGAGCCTCATTTTCGCGCCGGTATTGCGCACTTGTTTTTGAGAAGCATGACATGCAGTCGCATGTGTGAGGAGCTCTGATACATAGAAAAGACTTTCTGAAGGCGTCATTTGGTATCGTATTCCCCTTTGGGCTTGGTTGGGTCTCAGCAAAGCTTCCAAATTTGGTGTGCAATACTTTTAAGGCTTTAAGACACTGTGGTGAAATTTTGGTGAATTTTGAACAATTCCTTCATACTTTTTCGCAATTGCAGTAATAAAGTGTGTTCAGTTTAAAATTTAAAGTGACAGTAACGGGTTTATTTTAAAACGTTTTTTGTACTTTATCAAGTTTATGCCTGTTTAACATGTCTGAACTACCAGATAGACTGTGTTCTGAATGTGGGGAAGCCAAGGTTCCTTCTCATTTAAATAGATGTGATTTATGTGACACAGAAAATGATGCCCAAGATGATTCCTCAAGTGAGGGGAGTAAGCATGGTACTGCATCATTCCCTCCTTCGTCTACACCAGTCTTGCCCACTCAGGAGGCCCCTAGTACATCTAGCGCGCCAATACTCCTTACTATGCAACAATTAACGGCTGTAATGGATAATTCTATCAAAAACATTTTAGCCAAAATGCCCACTTATCAGCGTAAGCGCGACTGCTCTGTTTTAGATACTGAAGAGCATGAGGACGCTGATGATAATGGTTCTGAAATGCCCCTACACCAGTCTGAGGGGGCCAGGGAGGTTTTGTCTGAGGGAGAAATTTCAGATTCAGGGAAAATTTCTCAACAAGCTGAACCCGATGTGATTACATTTAAATTTAAGTTGGAACATCTCCGCGCTCTGCTTAAGGAGGTGTTATCCACTCTGGATGATTGTGAGAATTTGATCATCCCAGAGAAACTATGTAAAATGGACAAGTTCCTAGAGGTCCCGGGGCCCCCAGAAGCTTTTCCTATACCCAAGCGGGTGGCGGACATTGTAAATAAAGAATGGGAAAGGCCCGGTATACCTTTCGTCCCTCCCCCCATATTTAAAAAATTGTTTCCTATGGTCGACCCCAGAAAGGACTTATGACAGACAGTCCCCAAGGTCGAGGGGGCGGTTTCTACTTTAAACAAACGCACCACTATACCCATAGAAGATAGTTGTGCTTTCAAAGATCCTATGGATAAAAAATTAGAATGTTTGCTTAAAAAGATGTTTGTTCAGCAAGGTTACCTTCTACAACCAATTTCATGCATTGTCCCTGTCACTACAGCCGCGTGTTTCTGGTTCGATGAGCTAGAAAAGGCGATCGATAGTGATTCTCCTCCTTATGAGGAGATTATGGACAGAATCCGTGCTCTCAAATTGGCTAATTCTTTCACCCTAGACGCCACTTTGCAATTGGCTAGGTTAGCGGCGAAAAATTCTGGGTTTGCTATTGTGGCGCGCAGAGCGCTTTGGTTGAAATCTTGGTCAGCGGATGCGTCTTCCAAGAACAAATTGCTTAACATTCCTTTCAAGGGGAAAACGCTGTTTGGCCCTGACTTGAAAGAGATTATCTCTGATATCACTGGGGGTAAGGGCCACGCCCTTCCTCAGGATAGGTCTTTCAAGACCAAAAATAAACCTAATTTTCGTCCCTTTCGTAGAAACGGACCAGCCCCAAGTGCTACGTCCTCTAAGCAAGAGGGTAATACTTCTCAAGCCAAGCCAGCCTGGAGACCAATGCAAGGCTGGAACAAGGGAAAGCAGGCCAAGAAACCTGCCACTGCTACCAAGACAGCATGAAATGTTGGCCCCCGATCCGGGACCGGATCTGGTGGGGGGCAGACTCTCTCTCTTCGCTCAGGCTTGGGCAAGAGATGTTCTGGATCCTTGGGCACTAGAAATAGTCTCCCAAGGTTATCTTCTGGAATTCAAGGGGCTTCCCCCAAGGGGGAGGTTCCACAGGTCTCAATTGTCTTCAGACCACATAAAGAGACAGGCATTCTTACATTGTGTAGAAGACCTGTTAAAAATGGGAGTGATTCATCCTGTTCCATTAGGAGAACAAGGGATGGGGTTCTACTCCAATCTGTTCGTAGTTCCCAAAAAAGAGGGAACGTTCAGACCAATCTTAGATCTCAAGATCCTAAACAAGTTTCTCAAGGTTCCATCGTTCAAAATGGAAACCATTCGAACAATTCTTCCTTCCATCCAGGAAGGTCAATTCATGACCACGGTGGATTTAAAGGATGCGTATCTACATATTCCTATCCACAAGGAACATCATCGGTTCCTAGGGTTCGCATTCCTGGACAAGCATTACCAGTTCGTGGCACTTCCTTTCGGATTAGCCACTGCTCCAAGGATTTTCACAAAGGTACTAGGGTCCCTTCTAGCGGTACTAAGACCAAGCAATAGTAGTAGTAGTACCTTACTTGGACGACATTCTGATTCAAGCGTCGTCCCTTCCTCAAGCAAAGGCTCACACGGACATTGTCCTGGCCTTTCTCAGATCTCAGGGATGGAAAGTGAACGTAGAAAAGAGTTCTCTATCTCCGTCAACAAGGGTTCCCTTCTTGGGAACAATAATAGACTCCTTAGAAATGAGGATTTTTCTGACAGAGGCCAGAAAAACAAAACTTCTAAACTCTTGTCAAACACTTCATTCCGTTCCTCTTCCTTCCATAGCGCAGTGCATGGAAGTAATAGGTTTGATGGTAGCGGCAATGGACATAGTTCCTTTTGCGCGCATTCATCTAAGACCATTACAACTGTGCATGCTCAGTCAGTGGAATGGGGACTATACAGACTTGTCTCCGACGATACAAGTAAATCAGAGGACCAGAGACTCACTCCGTTGGTGGCTGTCCCTGGACAACCTGTCACAAGGGATGACCTTCCGCAGACCAGAGTGGGTCATTGTCACGACCGACGCCAGTCTGATGGGCTGGGGCGCGGTCTGGGGACCCCTGAAAGCTCAGGGTCTTTGGTCTCGGGAAGAATCTCTTCTCCCGATAAATATTCTGGAACTGAGAGCGATATTCAATGCTCTCTAGGCTTGGCCTCAGCTAGCGAAGGCCAAGTTCATACGGTTTCAATCAGACAACATGACAACTGTTGCGTACATCAACCATCAGGGGGGAACAAGGAGTTCCCTGGCGATGGAAGAAGTGACCAAAATCATTCAATGGGCGGAGACTCACTCCTGCCACTTGTCTGCAATCCACATCCCAGGAGTGGAAAATTGGGAAGCGGATTTTCTGAGTCGTCAGACATTTCATCCGGGGGAGTGGGAACTCCATCCGGAAATCTTTGCCCAAATTACTCAACTGTGGGGCATTCCAGACATGGATCTGATGGCCTCTCGTCAGAACTTCAAGGTTCCTTGCTACGGGTCCAGATCCAGGGATCCCAAGGCGACTCTAGTAGATGCACTAGTAGCACCTTGGACCTTCAAACTAGCTTATGTATTCCCGCCGTTTCCTCTCATCCCCAGGCTGGTAGCCAGGATCAATCAGGAGAGGGCATCGGTGATCTTGATAGCTCCTGCGTGGCCACGCAGGACTTGGTATGCAGACCTGGTGAATATGTCATCGGCTCCACCATGGAAGCTATCTTTGAGACGAGACCTTCTTGTTCAAGGTCCGTTCGAACATCCGAATCTGGTCTCACTCCAACTGACTGCTTGGAGATTGAACGCTTGATCTTATCAAAGCGAGGATTCTCAGATTCTGTCATTGATACTCTTGTTCAGGCCAGAAAGCCTGTAACTAGAAAAATTTACCACAAAATATGGAAAAAATATATCTGTTGGTGTGAATCTAAAGGATTCCCTTGGGACAAGGTAAAAATTCCTAAGATTCTATCCTTTCTTCAAGAAGGTTTGGAGAAAGGATTATCTGCAAGTTCCTTGAAGGGACAGATTTCTGCCTTGTCTGTGTTACTTCACAAAAAGCTGGCAGCTGTGCCAGATGTTCAAGCCTTTGTTCAGGCTCTGGTTAGAATCAAGCCTGTTTACAAACCTTTGACTCCTCCTTGGAGTCTCAATTTAGTTCTTTCAGTTCTTCAGGGGGTTCCGTTTGAACCCTTACATTCCGTTGATATTAAGTTATTATCTTGGAAAGTTTTGTTTTTGGTTGCAATTTCTTCTGCTAGAAGAGTTTCAGAATTATCTGCTCTGCAGTGTTCTCCTCCTTATCTGGTGTTCCATGCAGTTAAGGTGGTTTTACGTACTAAACCTGGTTTTCTTCCGAAAGTTGTTTCTAACAAAAACATTAACCAGGAGATAGTCGTGCCTTCTTTGTGTCCGAATCCAGTTTCAAAGAAGGAACGTTTGTTGCACAATTTGGATGTTGTTCGTGCTCTAAAATTCTATTTAGATGCTACAAAGGATTTTAGACAAACATCTTCCTTGTTTGTTGTTTATTCTGGTAAAAGGAGAGGTCAAAAAGCAACTTCTACCTCTCTCTCTTTTTGGATTAAAAGCATCATCAGATTGGCTTACGAGACTGCCGGACGGCAGCCTCCTGACAGAATCACAGCTCATTCCACTAGGGCTGTGGCTTCCACATGGGCCTTCAAGAACGAGGCTTCTGTTGATCAGATATGTAAGGCAGCGACTTGGTCTTCACTGCACACTTTTACTAAATTTTACAAGTTTGATACTTTTGCTTCTTCTGAGGCTATTTTTGGGAGAAAGGTTTTGCAAGCCGTGGTGCCTTCCATCTAGGTGACCTGATTTGCTCCCTCCCTTCATCCGTGTCCTAAAGCTTTGGTATTGGTTCCCACAAGTAAGGATGACGCCGTGGACCGGACACACCTATGTTGGAGAAAACAGAATTTATGTTTACCTGATAAATTACTTTCTCCAACGGTGTGTCCGGTCCACGGCCCGCCCTGGTTTTTTAATCAGGTCTGATAATTTATTTTCTTTAACTACAGTCACCACGGTATCATATGGTTTCTCCTATGCAAATATTCCTCCTTTACGTCGGTCGAATGACTGGGGAAGGCGGAGCCTAGGAGGGATCATGTGACCAACTTTGCTGGGCTCTTTGCCATTTCCTGTTGGGGAGGAGAATATCCCACAAGTAAGGATGACGCCGTGGACCGGACACACCGTTGGAGAAAGTAATTTATCAGGTAAACATAAATTCTGTTTTTTCTTTTACATTTTGCAAGATGTCTCAATCTGATCCTGTCTCAGAAGCAACTGTTGGAACCCTGCTGCCTGATCACAGTTCTACCAAAGCTAAGTGTATCTGTTGTAAGTTAGCTGAGATTATATCTCGAGCTGTAGTATGTAACTGTTGCCATGATAAGCTTTAGCACGCAGAAAATGTTTCCATCAGTACTAGTACAGTTTCTGTTGTTCCTTCAACATCTAATGTACATGGTTATCCCTGTTGATATGAAAAATTAGATTGCTGATGCGATACAGAAGGCTTTGTGTGCTATTCCGCCTTCTTTTTTAAACATTTATTTATTTCCAAGCACAGAATACAAATCAACAAGTACATTTTTATCACATAAGTAAGTTTCTTTGTTTAACAGAAAAAAAAAGAGGAAAAAAAAAATGAATACAGTCAATAATTAATTCACTCTTAACTTCAAAGATTCCACAAAATCATATTTTAGAAAAGTTTTTGCCACGTACTTTCCAATATTTTACTCTTTGTGATTGTATACTTGTGCTATTTTCCTAATTACCTAAGATATCCTAACAGAAGATGGTCATGCAACACAGACCAAAAATAAAACAAAACAAAACATAACAAAACAAAACAAAACACAAAAGAAAAAAGGAAGACACAACAAGAGGGGAGAAGAGAAAGAAAAAAGAGCAGCAAGATAGGAAAAGAAAAGAAATTCCCCCTGCCTCCAACTCCACATCTCCATCTTACTGGGTGAATGTAATATTAGTGCCAAGAATAGGGGAATAGATTATGCAGAATCAGAGTTCCAAAAAAGTCTGATTTATGAAAACATTTAGTTAATGTATATTGCAGATTATTGGGCTGTTGTAATATTAGGGTAAGCCATTTGTCAAAAAAAATTTTTATCTGGTTTTCTGACAAAGAGTTGGCATTTAATTGCTCGAACATAATTTGCGAGAACACAGCTTGTTTAAATAGGCAAAACGGAGGGGAAATCCTCTTCTTCCAAAATTTGAGGATTAAGTTCCGTCCTAATAAAATCAGAGTGTTAACAGATTTATGAGGTATGGTATTGGTCTCACTAGATAGAAAAAAAACCTGGAAGATATCCAAAGTCACATTTTCATGCAACACTTTAGAGGCCCAATAGGACACTTTAAACCAAAATTGCCTAATTTTAGGACAGAACCAAAAACAATGGAGGAGATCGGCCTCCTTTTTTTTACACTTAAAACAGTTAGTGGATTTATTGCTAATCCACTTGGCTAGTGTTCTCGGTGTAATATATGAATTATTAATTAGTTTAATATGAGATTCTTTCCAGGAGGTGGGGATTCTTGCCTCTCTTACTTGTTTAATACTAGCTTTGATTTTTTCTACTGTTATTTCTTGGAAGTGGGATCTCCAGTAACTAGTTAGGATTTCCAACCCCAGTTGTCCTTGCTTTGACATTAGGATATTATAAATTAGCGAAATTGTATGAATACCATTCTTATGTAGTATGATATAGTCTTTCAGGTCAGCAAATTTTTTATAGTCTTGTCTAATATTTTCTATTCCATTTATATAGTGTCTGAGTTGCAAATATGCATAAAAGTTTTGATTGGATAAATTATATTCTTGGAGGATAGATTCAAATGTTCTAACTGTGTGTTCCTTATTGAGAACTTGGGAAATATAAATTAACCCCTTTTCCTCCCACTTTGTAAAGATTTCTGATGTTAAGCCTGGCGGGAAAAGGATGTTGCCTCTAATAGGGAGGTATGCTGATATACGGTAATCTATATTTAACACAGTACATAATTTCTGCCAGGCTGAAACCACATTACCAATTGCCATTAACTTTTTAATATGTTTTGGTAGTTGTGCCATTGGGCAGTGGATCATGGCCTTTAGGGAGAGAGGGGTAACCATCTGACTTTCAATTAAAGGGTTTGTAAAATAATTAGTATCTGTGATCCAGTCACAGGCAAAGCGTGCAAGAATAGCTATATTATACCATTTTATATCAGGGAGCGCAAATCCTCCATATTCTGAGAGCTGGTGTAATTTGGTTCTGGATAGATAGTGCCTTTTTTTATTCCAGACAAAAGATGAGCAATTCTTATTAAAAAGCCTAAGATCTTTGTTGGTGATAAAGACAGGGAGGTTTTGAAGAAGATATACTAATTGCGGAAAAAGAATAGATTTAATTAACATAACTCTGGCCGAGAGAGAGATAGGGAACAGAACCCATCTGTCTAATTTCTCGGCAGCATTTGCAAAGAAAACAGAGAAATTATTATCGTACCAAAGATTAGGATTTCTATGAAGATTTATTCCTAAATATTTAATACTTTCTGTGACCTGTAGGGGGTGTTCCTTGCAACTGTCTTTGTTCTGATGTATCCAGAGAATTTCAGACTTGCTCAAATTTAATTTGTAGCCCGAGAAAGAGCTAAATAGCTTAAAAGTATTTAGAGCAAGAGGAATACTGATTTTAGTATTCTGTAAAAACAGCAGTAAGTCGTCAGCATAAAGTGATAGGACCAATTGTTGATCTCCAATTTTTATACCTGCTATAGTATCTCTTAGGGAGATTGCAAGGGGTTCTATGGCAAGGTTAAATAAAAGGGGGGACAGTGGACACCCCTGTCTCGTTCCTTTATGGATATGGAACCTGGGTGTTGGAGCCCCGTTGACTAGAACATATGAAGTAGGTGTATTATAAATAGATCTTACTAGTGAGAAGAAATTCCCTGTGAACCCAAATTTATCAAGGGCGGTATATAAGTGATCCCATGTGACTGAGTCGAAGGCCTTCTCGGCGTCGGCGGTTAGCAGTGCCAAATCTTGTTTTGCATGTGAAGCATTATCCTGTAGGTTTTACCAATAATATTCTAATACAGAAGTAACGCGGCGTATATTTCTGATAGAGGATCTCCCAGGTATGAAGCCTGATTGATCCTCATGTATAACTTGCTCTATGCCAGACTTAAGTCTTTTTGCCATTATAGAGGTAAGTAATTTATAATCTACATTTAGAAGTGATATAGGCCTATAAGAGGAAGGGTCTAGAGGGTCTTTACCTTTCTTTAATATTAGAGTAACCGCAGACGCCGAGAAATGCTCCGACATAGGCTTCCCAGCTATAAAATATTCATTGAAAAGTCTAACCAGAGTAGGAAGTATATCACATCTAGTAATCTTATAAAATTCTGATGTTAACTGATCAGGGCCGGGAGCTTTATTTGACTTAGCATGGAGTATTGCTTCATCTACTTCTTCCAAAGTAATAGGACCATTTAAAAGTTCTAAGAAATCTGGGGAAATTTTAGGAATTACAATTGAGTTCCAGAAAATGTCTTTATTTTCAAGGTTGATCTCATTCGCCGCATATATATTTTTAAAGTATTTGAAGAAACTCTCTCTGATCTCTAGTGGATCTGAACATCTATCTTGACCGACCCGAATAGCTTCAATTATATTATTCTTTTTCCTGGCCTTGTTTAATCTAGCGAGGAATTTGGGTGACCTGCCGAATTGCCCGCTGTACTTGGCGTTAATTTTAATATCTTCCTTTATCATTTTCTCTTTAAAGAAGAGATCATATTCCTGTTTGGCCTTCTGATATTTATCCCAAAGAGATTTAGAGGTATTACTAATATAATTTTTATAGGAATTACTAAGCTGGTTAGCCAGCTGTATTTCACGGGCCTTATATTGCTTCTTTTTTTTAATCATGTAAGCTTTAATTTCACCCTTAAGATAAGCCTTGGCGGCTTCCCAGTAGATCTCTGTTTTGTCTAGATATTCTCTGTTAAAAGATTGATACTCCCGCCATTTCTGGCCTAACCAATCAGCAAACTTTTTATCCTGGGATAAATAATTGGGGAAAAAGAAGTTATTTACAGAGTTGGTAAGAGTGTTTTTAATTGCTATGCTCAGAGAAATGACAGCGTGATCTGAAATTATTATATCAGAAATGTGTGTATCAATATCCATCATTAACATGGCACTGGAAATTAAGAAAAAGTCTATTCTGGAGAACGCTCTATAAGACTTAGACTCACAAGAAAATCGTTGAACATCCGGGTGCTTAATACGCCAGATATCGTGAACCTTTAAATTATTGCAAATCTGTCGAAATATTTTGGCCTTAGCAGTGGAAAATTTAGAATTATTTGGAGTGTGTCTATCTTGGGATGGAGATGGGATAAGATTAAAATCTCCAACTAAGATCAAGTTTTGACCAATATATTGGGATAGTACCATGATGAGTTGATTCCAAAATGATACATCTACCTGATTTGGTGCATATATATTATAGAAAATATATTTAGTATTCCCTATCTCAATCTCGACCAGTAGCCACCTATCCTCTTTATCATAAGTATGTTTCAAGATTCTATACGATAAACCTTTATTGAACAAGATGGCTACCCCTCTCTTCTTCCTATTGCAGGGGGAAGCAATCACCTGACCCACCCATTTTGATTTAAGTTTATTTGCTTCAGCAGCCTTAAGATGGGTTTCTTGTAAGAAGGCAAGATCCGGTTTATGTTTACCCAGTTGCTTACTAATTAACTTCCTTTTAATAGGGGAGTTTATTCCACCTATGTTCCACGAAACACATTTAAGCATTTATTCTATTCTTCATATCTAGAACAGGTGTGGGAGTGGAGGCCATAAGGGGGGCAGATAGAAAGGGGAAAGAGAAAAAAAAAAAAAAAAAAGAAGAAAACAGGAAAGTATAAGAAGAAAAAACCAGAGGTAAAGGAGTTTAAAAACAAGACTTTATGTAGCAAATAGCTATATCTCACGATATCCACACGAATATTTAGAGTCTTACTTCGTTCCCTCATCTATACATTGATTTTCAGATCTATACAAAATTGTCTAGCTTGTTGTTCGGTTAGCAAAATATGTGTGGTTTCCTCATCTTCTATTATTATTTTGGCTGGATAGATTAATCTTGCTTTGTGCCCTGCATTGATTAGCCTGGAGCAGAAAGGGGACATAGTTTTCCTTCTTTGGGAAGTTTCACTGGAATAATCTTGAAAAATTAAGATTTTGGCTTCTCCTATCTGCACCAGGTCAATTTTACGGTAGGCTCTCAGAAGTTTCATTTTATCTTGATAATTTTGAAATTTGATCATGACTGCTCTAGGCTTAGATAGCCCGTTCAGTAGCTTCCTTTGGGGACCAATTCTATGTGCTCTTTCAATCAACAAGGGAGTGTTCTGTTGTTGCACCCCTAATATTTGTGGCAAAGATATAGAAGCAAAATATAAAAGGTCAACAAATTCACTAGATTCTGGGAGACCTACAATTTTTAAATTATTGCGACGGGAACGATCTTCAAGATCTGTTATACGTTCCTGTAAATTTTTGATAAGTTTATTGTGATCTGATAATTGCGTTGCTTGACTATTTATAGCATCCTCTGTTTCGGATATTCTATTTTCTGCCTCATTGAGCCTGTCTGAAAATTGTCTCACCTCCGCTGTTAGATTAGCCATCTGAGATTGTAGTAGTTCAAACTGAGGTAAAAATATTCCTGACAGCTGGTTAACCAGCTGTTGCGTGTCATTTTTAAGGGGTATAGGCTCTTTCACTGTTTCTAGGTGAGTATCAGAGACGCGTACTTTCTTATCTTTATTTTTAACTGGCATAATGGGCGAATTTATTTTAGACGTAACAAATTTGTCCATATAAATAACCCGCTTCCTCCCTTGCAGAAAAGTTCAATCACGTGAAAGATATTGTGTAGAGTGTGGGAAGAGAGAGTGGTGAGCTCAATAGCGTGAGAAGAAAGTGAAAAGAGAGGAGAGGGAGAGAGAAGGAAGAAAGAGAACAAAGGAAAAAAAAAAAAAAAAAAAAAAAAAATTCGGGGCAGTTGATGCCTATTTATGAAAAAAAATGTGTGTATGTGTATACAAATAAATCAGTGAACGTGGCTATATAGCAGGACTTACAAAAAGAATAATTCTCAGTTGGGTAATCAATACACAGTGCAAGTGTTGTGAAGTGTTATCAGGGGGAAAAAGCGAGCTATCTACTTGTGGGCTATTAACCAAGAGTTACATACAACCATAATTGCTTCTGTGGCAGAATAAGAAAAAAAAAAAGAAAGACCTGTATAAGAAACTTAATATCTAATATGTTCTGGCACAAAAAGAATCTTATACCATATAGATTATCTCTCTATTTGATTTACTCATCACCTAAAGAACTTTGTTGCAGGGCTTCTTAAAATAATATGTCAGACACAGTAAGTACAATGCTTATACAGAGTATAAATCTATATACGCGTAAGTAGAGTCAGATGTAACTATATTAGTTTATATTAATTGAGCATCTAGAACTGATAAATCATTTGTGGTGAGATCAAGTGCTTATGGTATAACAGAAAAGAAAAGATTTTCCATAATAAAGCTATAAGAACAATCTAGGCCCTGACATAAGCTGAGCACTAGGTCAATTCATGAATTTATATTCAGCTGACTTTTCAATTTTTGGTACATTTACTATATTAAACTTGCAGGTTAAAGCAACATATTTGTAGGTTAGAGTAACAGATTTGTAACCTCAGAAAGTCTAGCAAATATAGACTAAACAGACTTAGATATTGTCCGTAACAAGAGTAGGATTTAGCACTTCAAGACATCCAGCCGTTATTTAGGGCTGCTTGAACCCGCACAGCGGCGGTCTGGCAGTGATGATAAAGAGTTCTCTTAACTTTAGGAAAAACGGACACAGCAAACAGTCAAACAGACAGTCAGAATAAGGAAACCAAGGAACCAGATATACTTGCACTTTCCAAGTTAGTAGTGGGTACAGCAGCGGTAGTCCAACTCTATCCAGCATGTATAGGTTTGATGTGTAGTACGGTCTTGTGTAGATCCGACCTGCCTCAGCTGTTACCCTTGTAATTATTGTAGCACCTGTCCGAGAGATGCAGCAACGACTCCGGTAACTCCAATCAGCTGACGAGGCAGTGAGTAAGCCAGCACCTTATCCTGCTCGATACTCTACCCTAAGTTGTCAGCCCAGGCACTTTAGACTCAGGTACCAGCTCTGTCAGGGCCCCGGACCAGTGCAGCAGCGTATCTTGGTAGGTAAATTGCTTCAGCGTGGGACCGCTACAGGCGGTGGATTAGAGTGTATTTCAGGTGCGGTCAGTGCAACAGTGCAGTGAGCAGTTGAGGATTTGTAGGGTCCTTGTGATATACAGGTATTTGTTTGTGCTCCTGTAATGCGGCACTTTCTACCTTTAGGTTGCATCCAGGATGCCGATAGTGTAGATGAGGGTCGACGCCCTGTGAGTGATCAGCGGTATCACCCCCGCGGGGTGTACTTCTTCTAGTCGAGAGGCTATTTGCGGCTCTTGCGACGGAGCATACCGCTCTCATGGGTTTCCTGCCAGGGCACGAGTGAAAGTTGCCCAGCTCCCTAGGGTGTATATGTCACACCAGCAACGGGAGAATAGAGCCCGGGAGGCAAAAGCTGTTACATACGCTAACTCTCAGCACCACGCCACAACTAGCGTGCTCTGCTTCCGAATCAGCTCCTCCCACCGGAAACCGCCCGCTATTCCGCCTTCTAATAAACGTAAAAGGTCTTTTAAAACTTCTCATAAATTTGATGAAATTTCTAATGTCCGACAACATACTGAAATATCCTCCTCTGATGAGAATCTCTCTGATTCAGAAGATCCTACCTCAGACATTGACACTGACAAATCTACTAATCTTTTCAAGTTTGAGTATATTCGTTCCTTTTTGAAAGAAATGTTGTTTACTTTGGATATTGAGGAGTCTAGTCCTCTTGATATCAGAACTAGTAAATGTTTAAATTCTGTTTATAAACCTCCTGTGGTTACTGCTGAAGTTTTCCATTTCCTGATGCTATTTCTGATGTGATTGCTAAGGAATGGATTAAGCCTGGTACTTCTTTCATTCCTTCTTCTCGGTTTTAAAAGTTGTACCCTTTGCCAGCGGCTAGATTAGAGTTTTGGGAAAAAGTCCCTAAAGTTGATGGGGCTAATTTCTACTCTTGCCAAACATACTACTATTCGTATGGAAGACAGTACTTCTTTTAAAGACCCTTTAGATAAAAAAAAACTTGAATCTTATGTAAGAAAAGCTTTTTATTTTCTGGCTAGCCATTGCTATGGCCGATGTTGCGGCTGCATCAACCTTTTGGTTGGATAGCTTAGCGCAACAGGAAACAGATCCTGATTTGTCTAGCATTGTTCATTTGCTTCAACATGCTAATCATTTTATCTGTGATGCTATTTTTGATATCATCAAAATTGATGTTAAATCTATGTCTTTAGCTATTTTAGCTAATAGAGCTTGATGGCTCAAATCTTAGAATGCTGACATGGTATCTAAGTCTAGCTTACTATCTTTCTTTCCAAGGTAACAATTTATTTGGTTCTCAGTTGGCTTTAATTATTTCAACTATCACTGGAGGGAAGAAATGTTTTTTTGCCTCAGGATAAAAGATCTAAGGGTAAATCTAAAGTTTCTAATCGTTTACGTTCTTTTCGACAGAACAAGGAACAGAAAACCAATCCTTCCCCTAAAGACTCTGGTTCCAATTGGAAACCTTTGTTGGAATAAATCCAAGCCTTTTAAGAAACCAAAGCCAGCCCCCAAGTCTGCATGAAGGTGTGGCCCTTGATTCAGTTCAGCTGGTGGGGGCAGATTGAAATTATTCCAAGACATTTGGGCAGATTCTGTTCAAAATCAGTGGATTCATAGTATTGTCTCTCAAGGGTATCGAATAGGATTCAGAGTAAGACCTCCTGTGAGAAGATTTTTTCTCTCTCACGTTCCAGCAAATCCGGTGAAGGCTCAGGCTTTTCTGAAGTGTGTTTCAGATCTAGAGCTTTCAGGGGTAATAATACCAGTTCCGTTTCAGGAACAGGGTCTGAGGTTTTATTAAAATCTATTCATTGTCTCAAAGAAAGAAAATTAATTCAGGCCAGTTCTGGATCTGAAGTTTTTGTATATTTTTGTAAGAGACCCAATTTTCAAGATGGTGACTATAAGGACTATTTTGCCTTTTGTTCAGCAAGATCATTATATGTCCACAATAGAATTACAGGATGCGTATCTTCACATTCCGATTCATCCAGACCACTATCGGTTTCTGACATTCTCTTTTCTAGACAAGCATTATCAATTTTTTGCACTTCCATTTGGCCTAGCAGCAGTCCAAGGATCTTTTCGAAGGTTCTCGGTGCCCTTCTATCTGTAATCAGAGGACAGGGTATTGCAGTGTTTTCTTATTTGGACGATATCTTGGTTCTAGCTCAGTCTTTACATTTAGCTGAATCTCTCACAAACCAACTATTGTTGTTTCTTCAAAGACATGGTTGGAGGATCAATTTACCAAAGAGTTTCTTTATGACAAGGGTCACCTTTTTAGGTTTCCAGATAGATTCAGTGTCCATGACAAGAGACAAATGAAATTGGGTTCAGCTTGTTGAAACCTTCAGTCTCAATCATTCCCTTCAGTGGCTATGTGCATGGAAGTTTTAGGTCTCATGACTGCAGCATCGGACGCGATTCCCTTTGCTCATTTTCACATGAGACCTCTACAGCTTTGTATTGAATCAATAGTGCAGGGATTATACTCGAATATCACAATTAATATACTTAAATCCCAACATTCAACTCTCTCTGACTTGGTGGTTAGATCATCATCGTTTTAATTCAGGGGGCCTCTTTTGTTCGTCCTACCTGGACTGTGATCAAAACAGATGCAAGTCTTTCAGGTTGGGGAGCTGTCTGGTGATCTCTGACAGCGCAATGGGTTTGGAAACCTCAAGAGGTGAGGTTACCAATTATTTTAGAACTCAGTGCTATTTTCAGAGCTCTTCAGGTTTGGCATTTGTTAAAAAGAGAACCATTCATTTGTTTTTAGACGGACAATATCACAACTGTTGCATATGTCAATCATCAGGGTGGGACTCGCTGTCCCCTAGCTATGAAAGAAGTATCTCGGATACTTTCTTTGGCAGAATCCAGCTCTTGTCTAATTTCTGCTGTGCGTATCCCAGGTGTAGACAATTGGGAAGCGGATTATCTCAGCTGTCAGACCTTACATCTGGGGGAGTGGTCTCTCCATCCAGATACGTTTTGTCAGATTGTACAGATGTGTGGGGTCTTCCAGAAATAGATCTGATGGCTTCTCATCTAAACAATAAACTTTCCAGGTACCTGTCCAGGTCCAGGGATCCTCAGGCGAAGATGGTGGATGCTTTAGTAGTTCCTTTTTTTTTACCAACCTGCTTATATTTTTCCTCTCTAGTTCTTCCAAAAGTGATCTCCTATATCATTATGGAACAATCGTAGGTGCTTCTTATAGCACCAGCGTGGTTTCTCAGGTTTTGGTTTGCGGATCTTGTTCGAATGTCCAGTTGCCAGCCTTGGCCACTTCCTCTAAGACCAGACCTTCTGTCTCAAGGGCCGTTTTTCCATCAGGATCTCAAATCGTTAAATTTGAAGGTATGGAAATTAAACTGTTATTGCTTAGTCATAGAGGTTTCTCTGACTCAGTGATTAATACTATGCTACAGGTTCGTAAGTCTGTTTCAAGAAAGATTTATTATAGAGTTTGGAAGATCTATATTTCATGGTGTTCTTCTCATAAATTCTCCTGGCATTCTATTAGAATTCCTAGAATTTTACAGTTTCTTCAGGATGGTTTGGATAAAGGTTTGTTTGCAAGTACTTTGAAGGGACACATCTCTGCTCTTTGTTTTATTTCATAGAAAAATTGCTAAGCTTCCTGATATTCACTGTTTTGTTCAGGCTTTGGTTTGTATCAAGCCTTTTATTAAATCACTCTCCTTCTTGGAGTCCTAATTTGGTTTTGAAGGCTTTGCAGGCTCCTCTTTTTGAGCCTATGCATTCTTTGGATGTTAAACTACTTTCTTGGAAAGTGTTGTTTCAGCTAGAAGAGTTTCTGAATTGTCTACTCTCTCTTGTGAGTCTCCTTTTCTGATTTTCCATCAGGGTAAGGCTGTTTTGCGGACTTCATTTAAATTTCTTCCTAAGGTTGTGAATTCTAACAACATTAGTAGGGGAATTGTTGTTCCTTCCTTGTGTCCTAATCCCAAGAATGCTCTTGAAAGATCTTTGCATTCTTTGGATGTTGTAAGAGCTTTGAAATATTATGTTGAAGCCGCTAAAGATTTCAGGAAGACTTCTAGTCTGTTTGTTGTTTTCTCTGGTTCTAGGAAAGGGCAGAAAGCTTCTGCCATTTCTTTGGTATCTTGGTTGAAGCTTTTGATTCATAAAGCTTATTTGGAGGCGTACAGTCCCTACCTTAGAGGATCACAGCTCATTCTACTAGATCAGTCTCCACTTCTTGGGCTTTTAAGAATGAAGCTTCAGTTGATCAGATTTGCAAAGCAACAACTTGGTCTTCTTTGCATACATTTACTAAATTTTACCATTTTGATGTATTTGCTTCTTCTGAAGCTGTCTTTGGTATAAAAGTTCTTCAGGCAGCTGTTTCAGTTTGATTCATCTGCTAATGTTTTAAGTTTTTTTCTTTCAATTTATGAGAAAAACTTATTTTTTGTGGATTTAATTTTTTTTAGCGGAAAATGGCTATTTTTATTTTATCCCTCCCTTTCTAGTAACTCTTCTGTGGACTTCCACATCTTGGGTATTTCTATCCCATACGTCACTAGCTCATAGACTCTTGCCAATTACATGAATGATTTTTTTTTTTTTGTGGTTATTTTTTGTTTAAAAGCACAATTATATTTCTAGTTCCTCTTTTTTTATGCTTTTTTGCTCCTTATTTAATCACCCCACTACTTCGCTATTCGTTAAATTGAATTGTGGGTGTGGTGAGGGGTGTATATATGGGCATTTTGAGGTTTTGGAAACTTTGCCCCTTCTTGTAGGATTGTATATCTCATACGTCACTAGCTCATGGACTCTTGCCATTATGAAAGAAATTAATTTACCAGGTAAGTTCTGTCATGTAATTGGCAAGAGTCCATGAGCTAGTGACGTACGGGATATACAATCCTACCAGGAGGGGCAAAGTTTCTCAAACCTCAAAATGCCTATAAATACACCCCTCACCACAACCACAATTCAGTTTTACAAACTTTGCTTCCTATGGAGGTGGTGAAGTAAGTTTGTGCTTAGATTTCTACGTTGATATGCGCTTCTCAGCATTTTGAAGCCCGATTCCTCTCAGAGTACAGTGAATGTCAGAGGGATGTGAAGGGAGTATCACCTATTGAATGCAATGGTTTTCCTCACGGGAGATCTATTTCATAGGTTCTCTGTTATCGGTCGTAGAGATTCATCTCCTAACTCCCTTTTCAGATCAACAATATACTCTCATATTCCATTACCTATACTGATAACCGTTTCAGTACTGGTTTGGCTATCTGCTATATGTGGATGGGTGTCTTTTGGTAAGTATGTTTTCATTACTTAAGACACTCTCAGCTATGGTTTGGCACTTTATGTATTTATATAAAGTTTTAAATATATGTATTGTACTTATATTTGCCATGATCCAGGTTTTCAGTATATTTCCTTCTGCAGACTGTCAGTTTCATATATGGGAAATACATTTTATAGGAAAAATGTATTTCTTACCTGGGGTATAGTCTTTTTTTTCAATTGACTGTCATTTTAAATTTGCAGGCAGAATTAGGCTCGCAAGGGCGCAAAATGCCAAAGTATATTGCGTCATTTTTGGTGCAAGATTTTTTGGCGTGAAGTTACATTCAATGACGCAGATTCATCACTTCCGGCGTCTTAGTTGACGTCGAGTCCTTTCACAAGGTTGCGTCTTCAATTACGCGAATGTCATTTCCGGATGTTGTTAGCACCAAAAAAAATTTTCTGTTTTTGTTGTGCGTCATACTTGGCGCCAAATATTTTCATTATTTAAAACCCCTTTCCTATATGCCTCTTGTCTTTTTTCTCTATCAGAGGGCTATGCTGTTTGCGTTTTATTCCCATTCCTGAAACTGCCATATAAGGAAATTGATAATTTTGCTTTATATGTTGTTTTTTTCCCTCTTACATTTGCAAGATGTCTCAATCTGATCCGGTCTCAGAAATCACTGTTGGAACCCTGCTGCCTGATAACAGTTCTACCAAAGCTAAGTGCATTTGTTGTAAACTTGTGGCGATTATATCTTCTGCTGTGGTTTGTAATAGTTGTCATGATAAACTTTTACATGCAGATAATGTGTCCATCAGTCATAGTACATTGCCTGTTGCTGTTCCTTCAACTTCTAATGTGCAAGATATACTTGTGAATTTAAAAGAATTTATTGCTGATTCTTTTCAAAAGGCTTTGTCTGCCATCCCGCCTTCTAATAAACGTAAAAGGTCTTTTAAAACTTCTCATAAAGTTGATACAATTTCAAATGACCGACAACATACTGAATTATCCTCCTCTGATGAGGATCTATCTGATTCAGAATATCCTTCCTCAGATATTGACACTGACAAATCTACTTATTTATTTAAAATGGAGTATATTCGTTCTTTGTTAAAAGAAGTGTTGATTACATTGGATATTGAGGAAACTAGTCCTCTTTTTATCTTAAAACTAGTAGACGTTTAAATTCTGTTTACAAACCACCTGTGGTTACTCCAGAGGTTTTTCCAGTTCCTGATGCTATTTCTGATATGATTTCTAAGGAATGGAATAGGCCTGGTACTTCTTTTATTCCTTCTTCAAGGTTTAAAAAATTGTATTCTTTGCTAGTAGTTACATTGGAGTTTTGGGAAAAGATCCCCAAAGTTGATGGGGCTATCTCTACTCTTGCTAAACGTACTACTATTCCTATGGAAGATAGTACTACTTTTAAAGATTCTTTAGATAGAAAACTTTAATCTTATCTAAGGAAAGCCTATTTATATTTGCGTCATCTTCTCAGGCCTGCAATTTCTTTAGCTGATGTTTCATTTGCATCAACTTTTTGGTTGGAAAATTTAGCGCAACAAGAATTGGATTCTGATTTGTCTAGCATTGTTCGCTTGCTTGAACATGCTAATCATTTTATTTGTGATGCAATTATTGATATCATCAAAATCAATGTTAAATCTATGTCTTTAGCTATTTTAGCTAGAAGAGCTTTGTGGCTTAAATCTTGGAATGCTGATTTGACTTCTAAGTCCAGATTGCTATCTCTTTCTTTCCAAGGTAATAAGTTATTTGGTTCTCAGTTGGATTCAATAATTTCAACTGTCACTGGGGGGAAGGGAGTTTTTTTTTGCCTTGGGATAAAAGATCTAAGGGTAAATCTAAAGCTTCTAACCGTTTTTGTTCCTTTCGACAAAATAAGGAACAGAAACCTAATCCTTCCCTCAAGGAATCTGTTTCCAATTGGAAACCTTCTTCAAATTGAAATAAATCCAAGCCATTTAAGAAACCAAAGCCAGCCCCCAAGTCTGCATGATGGTGCGGCCCTCATTCCAGCTCAGCTGGTAGGGGGCAGATTAAGATTTTTCAAGGATGTTTGGACAAATTCTGTCCAAAATGAATGGATTCTGAGTATTGTCTCTCAGGGGTACCGAATAGGATTCAGAGTAAGATCTCCTGTGAGAAAATATTTTCTCTCACGCATCCCAGCAAATCCAGTAAAGGCTCAGGCTTTCCTGAAGTGTGTTTCAGACCTGGACTTTACCAATGCCCCTGAACATACAAACTTAGCAGAAATCATCTCCTCTTGGGGCTTCACAAGACATTTCTGTGCGCCGGCACTTCCCCATGCCGTCTTATTGAATCTCAAGGAGCTTAAAGCGAATAGACAGCCAATCATCCAAAGCTGCCTACCAGGATTGTTCTGTAGGCTTTGTTGTGTACATTATAGAGTAGGGGTTAAAGCTCTTTCAGGTTATCTGAAAAGCTGTTCATCCTGTGCCCAGGATATTGGGGAGGGCTAGGTGAAGGCCTAAGCTATTAGATGACCTCCACTACTCACCTCATCTAATTAGATCTTTCGGGCTGAAATCTTTTCAAATAAGCATAGTATTCTGTACAGCAAGTCTTGGGCTGCAAAACATTATGTAGGAGTATCTCATTCTGCAAGATTTCAGAGTAATAAATAGCGAGTTTATATGCTCCTATATTCAGCCATAAAGAAAAGCAGCCATCTTGGCCACTGTTCCGACACGCCCCCATTCTACTATCTTTTTACTACTTGTGGACAGCTTTGGATTGTGGACTCTTACCACCTTTATGAAGGAAAACCTAATTTATGATTAATTTCTTTCATGGTAGTAAGAGACCACAAGGCCCCACCCTATTTTTGGTAAAGTTTTTTTATGTTATGGCACATCTTTTTCGCTCAGCTCCTATATTTTTTTGCTCTTTATTTCTTTTCCTACATTTTTTTTGCTTGGCTATACATCAGACTAACAACCATAGAGGTGGGAAGGGTTATATAGCGCTTTTGCAGTTTGGGAATCTTTGCCTCCTCTTAGTGGTAGGGAAGGTAATTCCCAGGAGTAATGGATTGTGGACTCTTACCACCAGGTAAGTATAAATTATGTTTTCTTTTTTTTTCTTCTTCTTAAAAACAAGGTTGTAATAGATTTTGAATTGTGTTTTCTTAGATTGAACAAAATAAAAAAATGTGGGCGTCATTCTAGTCTCCACCTTTTTTTCACATTATTTAAGTCTCACTTTTTCATTGCTTCTGGTTGCTAGAGGCTTGTTTATTTTGCATCTTTTCCCATTCCTGAAACTGTCATTTAAGGAATTTGATAATTTTGCTTTATATGTTGTTTTTTCTATTACATATTGCAAGATGTCACAACCTGACCCTGGATCAGAATCTACTTCTGGAAAGACGCTGCTTGATGCTGGTTCTACCAAAGTTAAGTGCATTTGTTGTAAACTTTTGGTAACTGTTCCTCCGGCTGTAGTTTGTGTTAGTTGTCAAGATAAACTTTCTAATGCAGATAATGTCTCCATTAGTAATAATCCTTTACCTGTTGTTTTTCCTTCAACATCTAATGTTCAGGATGTCCCTGTTAATGTAAAAGAATTTGTTTCTAATTCTATTAGGAAGGCTCTGTCTGTTGTTCCTCCTTCCAGTAAACGTAAAAGGTCTTTTAAAACTTCTCATATTTCAGATGAATTTTTAAGTGACCGCCATCATTCTGACTTATCTGTTTCTGATGAGGATCTATCTGGTTCAGAAGATTCTGCTTCAGATATTGACACTGATAAATCTTCATATTTATTTAAGATGGAGTTTATTCGTTCTTTACTTAAAGAAGTGTTGATTGCATTAGATATGGAGGAGTCTAGTCCTCTTGATACTAAATCTACTAAGCGTTTAAATTCAGTTTTTAAACCTCATGTAGTTTTTCCAGAAGTTTTTCCAGTTCCTGATGCTATTTCAGAAGTAATTTCTAGGGAATGGAATAGTCTGAGTACTTCATTTACTCCTTCTCCAAGGTTAAAAAATTGTACCCTGTGCCATCTGATAGATTAGAATTTTGGGACAAAATCCCTAAAGTTGATGGGGCTATCTCTACTCTTGCTAAACCTACTACTATTCCTACGGCGGATAGTACTTCCTTTAAGGATCCTTTAGATATGAAGCTTGAATCCTTTCTAAGGAGAGCTTATTTATGTTCAGGTAATCTTCTTAGACCTGCTATTTCTTTGGCTGATGTTGCTGCAGCTTCCACTTTCTGGTTGGAGGCTTGTCAGACCATAATGCTTATAGCATTGTTAAACTTCTTCAACATGCTAATAACTTTATTTGTGATGCCATTTTTTATATCATTAGAATTGATGTCAGGTATATGTCTTTAGCTATTTTAGCTAGAAGAGCTTTATGGCTTAAATCAATGCAGATATGACTTCTAAGTCAACTTTGCTTTCTCTTTCTTTCCAAGGTAATAAATTATTTGGTTCACAGTTGGATTCTATAATTTCAACTGTTACTGGGGGGAAAGGAACCTTTTTGCCTCAGGACAAAAAATCTAAAGGTAAATACAGGGCTGCTAATCATTTTCGTTCCTTTTGTCAGAATAAGGAACAGAAGCCTGACCCTTCCCCTAAAGGAACGGTCTCCGTTTGGAAACCTTCTCCAGTCTGGAATAAATCCAAGCCTTTTAGAAAGTCAAAACCAGCTCCCAAATCCGCATGAAGGTGCGGCCCTCCTTCCAGCACAGCTGGTAGGGGACAGGTTACGATTTTTCAAAGTTATTTGGATCAATTCGATTCACAGTCTTTGGATTCAGAACATTGTTTCACAAGGGTACAGAATAGGTTACAAGGTAAGGCTGCCTGTGAGAAGATTTTTTTCTCTCACGCATTCCAGTAAACCCAGTGAAGGCTCAGGCATTTCTGAAATGTGTTTCAGACCTAGAGTTGGCTGGGGTAATTGTGACAGTTCCAGTTCTGGAACGGGGTCTGGGGTTTTACTCAAATCTATTCATTGTACCAAAGAAGGAGAATTCCTTCAGACCAGTTCTGGATCTAAAAATATTGAATCGTTATGTAAGCATACCAACATTCAAAATGGTGACTATAAGGACTATTCTGCCTTTTGTTCAGCAAGGGCATTATATGTCTACAATAGACTTACAGGATGCATACCTTCATATTCCAATTCATCCAGATCACTATCAGTTCCTGAGATTCCCTTTTCTAGACAAGCATTACCAGTTTGTTGCTCTTCCGTTTGGCCTAGCAACAGCTCCAAGGATCTTTTCAAAGGTTCTCGGTGCCCTTCTCTCTGTAATCAGAGAACAGGGTATTGCGGTATTTCCTTATTTGGATGATATCTTGGTACTTGCTCAGTCTTTACATTCTGCAGAATCTCATGCGAATCAACTTGTGTTGTTTCTTCAAAGACATGGTTGGAGGATCAATTTACCAAAGAGTTCCTTGATTCCTCAGACAAATGTAACCTTTTTGGGTTTTCAAATAGATTCAGTGTCCATGACTTTGTCTCTAACAGAAAAGAGACGTCTGAAGTTGGTTTCAGCTTGTCGAAACCTTCATTCTCAATCATTCCCTTCGGTAGCTTTGTGCATAGAAATTCTAGGTCTCATGACTGCTGCATCGGACGCGATCCCCTTTGCTCGCTTTCACATGAGACCTCTCCAGCTTTGTATGCTGAACCAGTGGTGCAGGAATTATACAAAGATATCACAATTAATATCCTTAAATCCCAATGTTCGATCTTCTCTGACTTGGTGGTTGAATCACCATCGTCTAATTCAAGGGGCCTCTTTTGTTCGTCCAACCTGGACTGTGATCTCAACAGATGCGAGTCTTTCAGGTTGGGGAGCTGTATGGGGATCTCTGACAGCGCAGGGGGTTTGGGAATTTCAGGAGGCGAAATTACCAATCAACATTTTGGAACTCCGTGCGATTTTCAGAGCTCTTCAGTTCTGGCCTCTTCTGAAGAGAGAATCGTTTATTTGTTTTCAGACAGACAATGTCACAACCGTGGGGTATGTCAATCATCAAGGTGGGACTCACAGTCCTCAGGCTATGAAAGAAGTATCTCGGATACTTGTATGGGCAGAATCCAGCTCCTGTCTAATCTCTGCGGTTCACATCCCAGGTGTAGACAATTGGGAAGCAGATTATCTCAGTCGCCAGACGTTACATCCGGGCGAATGGTCTCTTCACCCAGAGGTATTTCTTCAGATTGTTCAAATCTGGGGACTTCCAGAAATAGATCTGATGGCCTCTGATCTAAACAAGAAACTTCCCAGGTATCTGTCCAGATCCAGGGATCCTCAGGCGGAAGCAGTGGACGCGTTGCCGCTTCCTTGGAATTATCAACCTGCTTATATCTTTCCGCCTCTAGTTCTTCTTCCAAAAGTGATTTCCAAAATTCTAATGGAACGTTCGTTTGTATTGCTGGTGGCTCCAGCATGGCCTCACAGGTTTTGGTATGTGGATCTCGTTCGGATGGCAAGTTGCCAACCTTGGACACTTCCATTAAGGCCAGACCTTCTATCTCAAGGCCCATTTTTCCATCAGGATCTCAAATCATTAAATTTGAAGGTATGGAGATTGAACGCTTGATTTTTAGTCATAGAGGTTTCTCTGAGTCAGTGATTAATACTATGATACAGGCTTGTAAGTCTGTGTCTAGAAACATTTACTACCGAGTTTGGAAGACTTACATTTCTTGGTGTTCTTCTCATAAATTCTCTTGGCATTCTTTTAGAATTCCTAGGATTTTACAGTTTCTTCAGGATGGTTTGGATAAGGGTTTGTCTGCAAGCTCTTTGAAAGGTCAAATCTCTGCTCTTTCTGTTCTTTTTCACAGAAAGATTGCTAATCATCCTGATATTCATTGTTTTGTACAGGCTTTGGTTCGTATCAAGCCTGTCATTAAGTCAATCTCTCCTCCTTGGAGTCTTAATTTGGTTCTGAGGGCTTTACAGGCTCCTCCGTTTGAACCTATGCATTCTCTGGATATTAAATTACTTTCTTGGAAAGTGTTGTTCCTTTTGGCCATCTCTTCTGCTAGAAGAGTTTGAGTTATCTGCTCTTTCTTGTGAATCTCCTTTTCTGATATTTCATCAGGATAAGGCGGTGTTGCGGACTTCATTTAAATTTTTACCTAAGGTTGTGAATTCTAACAACATTAGTAGAGAAATTGTTGTCCCTTCATTGTGTCCTAATACTAAGAATTCTATGGAGAGATCTTTACATTCTTTGGATGTAGTAAGAGCTTTGAAATATTATGTTGAAGCTACTAAAGGTTTTAGAAAGACTTCTAGTCTATTTGTTATCTTTTCCGGTTCCAGGAAAGGTCAGAAGGCTTCTGCCATTTCCTTGGAATCTTGGTTAAAGTCTTTGATTCATCATGCTTATGTAGAGTCGGGTAAGTCCCCGCCTCAAAGGATAACGGCTCATTCTACTAGGTCAGTTTCTACTTCCTGGGCTTTTAGGAATGAAGCTTCTGTTGATCAGATTTGCAAAGCAGTAACTTGGTCTTCTTTGCATACTTTTACTAAATTCTACCATTTTGATGTTTTTTCTTCTTCTGAAGCAGTTTTTGGTAGAAAAGTACTTCAGGCAGCTGTTTCAGTTTGATTCTTCTGCTTATAATTTCAGTTTTTTTCATTATAAGATTAAAACATTTTTGATTTGGGTTGTGGATTATTTTTTTCAGCGGAATTGGCTGTCTTTATTTTATCCCTCCCTCTCTAGTGACTCTTGCGTGGAAGTTCCACAACTTGGGTATCTGCTATCCCATACGTCACTAGCTCATGGACTCTTGCTAATTACATGAAAGAAAACATAATTTATGTAAGAACTTACCTGATAAATTCATTTCTTTCATATTAGCAAGAGTCCATGAGGCCCACCCTTTTTTTGTGGTGGTTATGATTTTTTTGTATAAAGCACAATTATTCCAATTCCTTATTTTTGATGCTTTCGCCCTTTCTTATCACCCCACTTCTTGGCTATTCGTTAAACTGAATTGTGGGTGTGGTGAGGGGTGTATTTATAGGCATTTTGAGGTTTGGGAAACTTTGCCCCTCCTGGTAGGAATGTATATCCCATACGTCACTAGCTCATGGACTCTTGCTAATATGAAAGAAATTAATTTATCAGGTAAGTTCTTACATAAATTATGTTTTCTTTGGGTTTTGACTGCTACAAGTGTTAACGAATCCTTTTCTCCCTTTAATCTTTAATATGTTTTTGCAGTGGTGATAAGCTTCATTTTTTTTCTCTTTGGTATCTTTCTAATATGCATTTTAGTTTACTTATTTGTTTTATATAACTGACTTCATTATTTGCCTGTTCCTCCTGCAGGGTTTTTTTTTTTTTTTAAGGGTTTCTGCTTTGTGCAATTTAAATTAAATTGTCTTTAATCCAGAGATTGACTAATAATAATAATTATTATTATTTACTCCAAAATCTGTAGTGTTGGGTATGGAGATAGAGATATACAATGGCAAAGATTTGTGATTGGATGCAAAAACACAAACTAGTACAGGAGGAGGGGGGCCCTGCTCTGAAGTAATTACAGTCTACACATCATGGAAACCAGTGCGATATGGCTACTAGTTTTAGTTTTGATTCTCTCTGGCTCCTAAATTTGAAATACATTTTTCTGCCACTGTTTTAATCCATATATATTAAATATAATGGAACACAGTTAACTCCTACAAAACAGGTTATTCTCCAAGGTTACTTTTATTTATAATCAGTTATAGATGCATTTATCTTCTACTCTAAGATTATTGTGCAAGACTGTAGTTTAAAAATATTTTTATAAACTGGACAATCCAAGTAATATTATATCTTTGAATCCAGTCATTCTTGAAAGCTTTGTTACCAATACATTATTTAAGATGAGCTGTGGCTTTTTCAACATGAACACAATTTGGTTTTTATTCAAGTAGAAGATTGTCCTTAGCTCTTGATCGCTCTTTGATCTTGTGTTTTTGAATTTTAAGTTGCTGCATTTTATTTTCTTCAAATTTAGATATATTTTGTTTTTATTGGAATGTATGCAGGTAATACATTTTAAGTTGTTTGTCCTTTTCCCAGATGTTTAATTTGTCTTTTGCAAACAATTTCCTCTCCCTTAAAATGCATGCACCTGCTTCTGTTTTTTTGTTCAGATAATCCATGGATGATACTGGAGCTATTCACAAGCATTTTATGGAAATGGAAAACACTTGCAAAGAGACCAAAATTATTTTACATCACTCTGTAGTTAATCCTGGTCTTTTTATGCACCTTTGATGAAATAGCCATTTTAATGTAAATATTACTTTGTGTTAATATTGCTATATATTTTTAGGATCATCTGCTAAAGAATTTTTTACCAAGTCCAAATTACCGATTCCTGAATTGTCCCATATATGGTAAGTAAAATGGTGTGTGTGTGTGCTCGCTTTTTCTTTTTTCAAAACCCTGTATACAAACTGCCTGGGACTGGAACAGTTTTTTGAAATTTTTTTTAATATTTATATTTCTCTTGTTAAGTTTATCCAGTCCACGGAACATCCATTACTTATGGAATATATTCTCCTTCCCAACAGGAAGTTGCACCCACAGCAAAGCTGCTATATAGCTCCTCCCCTAACTGCCATATTCAGTCATTCTCTTGCAAGCCTCAACATAGATAGGTCGTGAGAGTCTGTGGTGATTTATACTTAGTTTATTCTTCAATCAAAAGTTTGTTATTTTTAAATGGCACCGGAGTGTGCTGTTTATCTCAGGCAGTATTTGGAAGAAGAATCTGCCTGCGTTTTTCTATGATCTTAGCAGACGTAACTGAGATCCATTTGCTGTTCTCACACATTCTGAGGAGTGAGGTACTTCAGAGGGGGAATGGCGTGCAGGTTTTCCTGCAGATAAGGTATGTGCAGTAAAATATTTTTCTAGGAATGGAATTGACTAAGAAAATACTGCTGATACCGAAGTAATGTAAGTAAAGCCTTAAATGCAGCGATAGCGACTGGTATCAGGCTTATTAATAGAGATACATACTCTTATAAAAATGTGTTTTAAAACGTTTGCTGGCATGTTTAATCGTTTTTTAACGTACATTGGTGATAACACTGTAATGTTGGTATAGCCTTAAATGCAGTAAAAGCGACTGGTATCAGGCTTATTAATAGAGATACATACTCTTGTAAAAATGTGTTTTAAAACGTTTGCTGGCATGTTTAATCGTTTTTTAACATATGTTTGGTGATAAAACTTATTGGGGCCTAAGTTTTTTTTCCACATGGCTGGCTTAAATTTTGCATAGAAACAGTTAACTGAAGCTTCCCACTGTTGTAATATGAGTGGGAGGGGCCTAATTTAGCGCTTTTCTGCGCAGTTGAAATTACAAAATGAATTATCCAGATTCCCTCAGCAGTCCCATGAATACTACAAGACATTTCTAAAGGGCTAAAAAGACTTCCAAAATCGTTTTTAGGGAAGGTAATCCACAGCTCTGCTGTGGCAGTTTTGTTGTGTCTGTTTTTAAAAACGTCTGTCGTTTTTTTTTTTATCTGTTTTTTTGCATTAAGGGGTTAATCATCCATTTGCAAGTGGGTGCAATGCTCTGTTACCTTATTACATATACTGTAAAAATTTCATTTGTTTTACTGCCTTTTTTCACTGTTTTTTCAAATTTTGAAAAAATTTGTTTCTCTTAAAGGCACAGTAACGTTTTATATATTTGCTTGTTAACTTGATTTAAAGTGTTTTCCAAGCTTATTAGTCTCATTATTAGTCTGTTCTAACATGTCTGACATAGAGGAAGCTCTGTGTTCATTATGTTTTAAGGCCATGGTGGAACCCCATCTTAGAATGTGTACCAGATGTACTGATTTCATGTTAAACAATAAAGATAATTTTTTGTCTTTAAAAACATTATCACCAGAGGATTCTGTCGTGGGGGTAGTTATGCCGACTAACTCTCCCCACGTGTCAGACCTTTTGACTCCCGCTTTAGGGACTCACGCTCAAATGGCGCCAAGTACATCAAGGGCACCCATAGCGTTTATTTTACCAGGGGATTCTGTCGAGGGGAAAGTTATGCCGATTAACTCTCCCCACGTGTCAGACCCTTCGACTCCCGCTTCAGGGACTCACGCTCAAATGGCGCCAAGTACATCAAGGGCGTCCATAGCGTTTATTTTACAAAACATGGCAAAGGTGGTGAAAAATACTCTGGCAGCAGTATTAGTCAGACTACCTGAAATTAAAGGAAAGCAGATAGCTCTGGGGGTAGATACAGAGCATACAGACGCTTTAAGAACCATGTATGATACTACCTCACAATATGCTTAGTCTGTGGGTGATTTTTTTTTTGACTCGGGGAAGATGATTTAACCTGATTCTGATATTTCTACATTTAAAATTTATGCTTGAGAACCTCCACTTGTTGCTCAGGGAGGCTTTGGCTGCTCTGATTGAATGTGTACAATCTCAGGGCCAGAGAAATTGTGTAGACTGGATAAATAATATGCAGTGCCGGTGTGTACTGATGTTTTTCCAATACCTAAAGAGGTTTACTAAAAAAAATTTTTTTTTAATAAGGAATGGGATAGACCAGGTGTGCCGTTCTCTTCCCCTGCTATTTTTTAGAAGAATGTTTTCTAATAGTTACCACCACGGGACTTCTGGCAGACAGTTCCTAAGGTGGAGAGAAGAGTTTCTACTCTAGCTAAGCGTACCACTACCTCTGGCGAGGACAGTTGTGCTTTTTAGATACAATGGATAAAAAATGTTTATTCAAAAGGGGTTTTTTTTTACAGGCAGTGGTAACTTCCGTTTAAGTACCTGCCTTGTCCCTCCCATCATCCGTGTACTTTAGCTTTGGTATTGGTATTCCATAAGTAATGGATGATCCGTGGACTGGATACACTTAAGAAGAGAAAACATAATTTATGCTTACCTGATAAATTTATTTCTCTTGTAGTGTACCCAGTCCACGGCCCGCCCTGTCACTTTAAGGCAGGTAATTTTTTCATTTGAACTACAGTCACCACTGCACCCTATGGTTTTTCCTTTCTCTGCATGTTTTCGGTCGAATGACTGAATATGGCAGTTAGGGGAGGAGCTATATAGCAGCTTTGCTGTGGGTGGACTCTTGCAACTTCCTGTTGGGAAGGAGAATATATTCCATAAGTAATGGATGATCCGTGGACTGGATACACTACAAGAGAAATAAATTTATCAGGTAAGCATAAATTATGTTATTTGCATCTGTAAAATGGGAAAACCTTAAGAGAGTGATGGGACCAAGTGTTAACATCAATGTCACGTATGATGTATTATGACACGTAAATATTGTGTAAATTACATAATACACCTTATACATACAGCCTCAAGTTAGTTTTATATAACCTTTTACTATCAGAAAGATAATACTGTATAGTAATAAGAAAGGTGAGAGTTGTTTTTAAATAAATATAGAATAGAATTTGCATTTTAGAACACAAAAATCAAACAAAAGACTTGGAATATGCTTAAATAAAACAGAACTCTATTTTTTTGACTTCATGAGATGCACTCTTTAGTGCTGGTTAAAATGCAGAACCTTAATTCTTACACATAATACAAAATGAATACACAGTCTGACGTTTTAATTGTAGACAATGAAAGTTTGTTATATTAAACAATTTTTACACCTCTGAATACTTTTTAACATGGACAGATCTTCATGTTTTACACAAAAAAAACACCCCACAAAATGTATGCCTACCTGATAAATTAATTTCTTTCACAAGCCTTGACATTTGGATTAAACTCCATTCCATTAGGAGACAGGGAAACATTACACACAACACATCAATAGCTTTTAATCCCTCCTACTTCCCTGTTCCCCTCCGTCTTGCGTATAGCCAAGCAAAAGAGAACAGCAGAAAAGTACAAATCAGGGAAAATGTGGTGCATGCTAGGCTTGTAGTCATAATTTTTTTTGGAAATGTAGGGTAAGTCTCATGGACTCTCACCACCACCACAAAATAAATTAATTTATAAGGTAAGCATACATTTTTTCCTTTAATACAGTGCTGAGAGTTCTTGAGCCTTGACATATTGTAACTAAATACCCAAACTGTAGAGCCTTCGGTAGGGTGGGACAAAAAATAGACAGGCTCATCATGGATCAGACATTGCAACCTGGGGAACTTTCCTGCCACGGACAGCCTCCGAAGAGGCAAAAATAGTAAAATGGTAACATTTTGTTAAAGTATGAAAGGAAGACCCCGAAGAAGTCTTACAAATTTGTTCAATAAGTGTCTTATAAACGCCTAAGAAGTAGATACTGATCTAGTATAATGGGCTGTAATGCAAGGAGGAGGAATTTTCCCCACCTCCAAGTAAATTATGCGAGTTAATTATTTTAACAAAGGGCTAAGGTAACTGCAGGAGCTTGCTGACCTTTATGTTGACTTGAAAAGAGAACAAGCCAGAAGATAAAACCTTTAACATGCTAACCATGTCCTGATTGTGTAACAGACTCCCTGTAACAATTATTAGGACCAGGACACAAGGAAGGGACAACAATCTCCTGATAAATATTCTGGGAAGAAACCTCTTTACATTAGGAAAATGGGTCAAAAGGAAGTACCTGTAACACTCTCAACTAAGTTGAGAATCCAAGAAGGTGGCACTGGCTTAACTGCTGGTCTAATCTTAACAAGAGCTTGGACAACGGCTTGAATATCTTTCAACAAACTGCCTGATAAATCTTTTATCTTAACTCGTCCTGAAGAAATTGAAGGATCCTAGGAAGTCAAAAAGAATATTAATGAAAACCCTTATGTTCACTCCAGGAAACTAAAAAAATATTCCACTCCTTGTAATACATTTTCAAATGAGAGATTTTCCAACTTGATTAAAGGGACAGTCTAAAACAGAATTTTTATTGTTTTAAAATATAGATAATCCCTTTTTTACCCATTCCCCAGTTTTGCATAACCAACACAGTTATATTAATATACTTTTTACCTCTGTGATTACCTTGTATCTAAGCATCTTCTGACAGCCCCCTGATCACAGGACTGTGTCTATTATCTATTGAATTGCATTTAGTTTTGTGTTGTGCTAAATCTTAAATAACTTCTTGGGTGTGAACACATTGTTATCTATATGGCCCACATGAACTAGCAGTATCCTGTTGTGAAAAGCAAATACAGAAGCATGTTATTAAGAGGCTGTCTGTAGAGCCTTAGAAACAAGCAGACATTTAGAGGTTTAAATATTATATTAATCTAACAATGTTGGTTGTGAAAAGCTTGGGAATAGGTAGTAAAGGCATTATCTATCTTTTTAAACGATAACAATTTTAGTATTGACTGTCCCTAAGAGTGTTGATGCCCGAATTAGAGAAACTCACTGACGAAAAATTACTAGTTCAATTTTTATATCTGCAACTGTAGCTCCTTTATAACTGAACGTAATAAGGCACTTTGAGACCTTAAAGAAGTCCTCCAAGGAGGAGAACTGGACATCTGAATAATTTATGTATTCCAGATTCTGCAAATGAAAAGCCCATAGTACTACTGGAGCATCTCTGAGATCTGCTGGAGGGTCCCTTTATCTAGCAAAGTATTTAAGAAGACTTGTGATTTACGAGAGGCCAACATATCTAAATCTGGAAGACCTCCACAAACTCACTATCTGAGCAAAAACTTCCTGACTGAAGGACTAGTCAACACTATGAAAGATCTTACAATTGAGGGGGGGGGTGTGGAATGTATGCTTACCTGATAAATTATTTTCTTTCCTGGCATGGAGAGTCCCCCAATTCATTCATTACTGTTGGGAATTTACTTCCTGGACACCAGGAGGAGGAAAAGACACCCCAGTCAAAGCATTAAGTATCCCTCCTACTTCCCATACTCCCCCAGTCATTAACCCGAGGAGACGGGAAAATTGGACAAACACAGTGGATATAGAGGTGCCTATATATTAAAATAACAGGGCGGGTTTGTGGACTCCATGCCAGGAAAGAAAATAATTTATAAGGTATAGCATACTTTCTGTTTTCTTTCCAATGGCATGGAGAGTCCACAAATTCATTTATTACTGTTGGGACTTCAATACAAACTGTAGATTAAAATGTAACACTTTATTGAATTAACAAACACAACAATAATCTAATGTTGGGTTAGGGTAAAGGGTATGTCACATCCAGTTCTTATAATCATATGAGACCCAACACTAAGTTAAAAACAAATATAGAAAATAGGGCCAGGTAGATAAGGGGTGTGTTTGGTGTAGTTTGGTAGTGCTTAGGGATTATAGGGTTAACATACGTTTTCAATCATTCAACACAGCAATCCTATGCGCTCAAAGGCGTCCTGCCTGCCTGCAAGCTTCGTGAGGGTTACCCAACCAGCCGATTTCTGACTAATTCAATACCCAAGTTAGAGAGGACACTGGAATGAATCGGGAGGGAAAAATAAGGCAGGTGAACCTACTCTGAAGGAACCACCACTTGAAGTACTTTTCTCCCAAAGGAAGCCTCAGCTGAGGCAAAAACATTAAACTTGTAAAACTTTGAAAAGGTATGTAAAGAGGACCAGGTAGCTCCCTTACAGATTTGTTCCATAGAGGTTTCATTCTTCAGCCCAAGAAGATGACACAGCACTGGTAGAGTGAGCTGTAATGTTCTCAGGAGGCTGTTGACCAGCTTCCTTATAAGCCAAACGGAATGACACTACTTAGCCAAAGGGTAGTCACAGTGACTTTCTGACCCTTGTGCTTACCTGCGTACCCCATGAACAAGTAAGAAGATTGTCTAACATCCTTGGTAGCATGGAGATAGAATTTCATGGCATGCACCACATCCAGGTTCCAAGTTACAGAGGCAAAGAATGACTGGGGGAGTATGGGAAGTAGGAAGGATACTTAATGCTTTGTCTGGGGTGTCTCTGCCTCCTCCTGGTGGCCAGGAAGTGAATTCCCAACAGTAATGAATGAATTTGTGGACTCTCCATGCCATTGGAAAGAACAACACTTCTCAATTGCTGACTTCCGGAATAGAATGGCTGAAAAAATAAAGTGATTTTGTTCTGCCCAAAATTAGATTGTGAGATACTTTCCTCATTACCGTGGAACTTTGAGTTCCCCCAATGAGTTTTATATGCCACCGTCATCACATAATGACATAATCACCTTAGAAACCTTAGGAAAAATCTTGCTTTAGAAGGGGTCTTCTCTGAGGAGCCTGAGTTAGAGAACATTGATTGGTAACCTCATCTTTGAGGAGACCAAACTCTGCGTGCCATTTGTGTCTTCCAGACTACCCCATCCTAGAAAAACTGTCAACTGATGTAAATAATAAAAGAAATAGAAACAAACAATCCCCCTAGGATAAAAGCCAGAACATAATATGTTTAACACAGTAAATATGAGTAATCAGATATGATATAATAAATTTTCTCTTTGTCGTTACAAACATGCAGTGTGCAAATTCAAGCAGCCATAAGCATATACAGGGATGTATCAAGGCTGGCAACTAAAGGGGACTGAGGCCTTGGCCTCTCCTACCCCTAAATAACAAACCAGGAGCCCAGTTCAAAAAACAAGATGTACTAAGCTACGGAGGTAGCATAAATCAAAGCAGAAAACAATTTGCAATAGAGCGAGTTCCAGTCTTAGCTGTATTTGAAAGATCCGGTATGGGGACTGTCCGCCCAGGATGGCACACAAATCCCAAACTCACCGACCACTAGATCCACAGTGCTGGGTCCTCAGCTGCTAAACACATAGACTTGCGGAGACTTCAATGTGGTAGGGGGAATTCCAACCCGCTCACTTTACACTGCACTTTTAAACAGACCGCTTGGCAAGGCAACCTCCACTGTCTGTCGCACACTGCTCAGCTGAGAGATAATGTCACAGGCTCCAAGGAATCTGTGTAAACTGCAACTCCCACAGGCAGACAAAGTAGGACCGCATATGAAATAAGGAGTCCCAGTACTCCAACATGAGTAAGTAGAAAAAAAAGTTCATAGCAGTTCAAAATGTAAAAGCCAAAAAATATTTTTATTGAAACATACGTTAAAAACAAATATAGGCAGGCTCTCAAACACAGGGTAAAGAGGAAAGAGAGTAAATACTATCCAAGAAGACCAAACAATGAAGCCCTTGGAACAGAGAGCTGTGAGATAACCATCAAGAAGCGATTGCCTAGACTGAGATAAAGTTGATGGACGCCGTTCCACTGCTTTAACCGAATAAGTTGAAGAAGGGCGCTGGATAAATCTTGCGAAGGAAATGGTAGGAAGCCTTCCATCATGAAACCCATAACTTCTATACACTGAGCTACTGAAGGATGGATTGAAGATTCATACAGGCTTTCTGCAGCTTTGACCTACAAAGTTCTGTACTAGAGAGATGCATATAGACTGAATATGTGAGCACATTTCTGGCGTGTGGAAACAAAGAACTCCTCAGTACATTGATGTTCCAACCATGAACTGAAACGGAGTCTCTGAATGAAAATTTGATAAAGGGATTAAGGTGTTGTCCAAGTAAGGAGTGACTGAAACTGAATGCTCTTACCATTGATGAAAACGATACAGAGCCCTTGTAAGACTCGAACTGAATATGCTTGTTTTGAAACATAGGCCTGAGGAACTGGAGACATTTTTTGAGTATGGTAATATGAATATACGTATCTTTTAAATCGTGGTCATGAATTGACCCTGATGAACCAAAGGTAAAATGGTTTGGATTGTCTCCATCTGAGACGAGGGAACTCAAGAATTTGAATAGAGTATTCTGCACTAAAATAGGTCTAAACATTTCTTCTTTGGCAATGTTTAACTTTGGAATAGAATTCTGTAACAGGAACAATCACACCAATATTTTCCCAGACTTAAACAGGCTAAAAAAAGCTTCAGTCTTTAATGGATCCTTGGAAACAGGAGACAGAACCTACCTCAAAGTTACCTGTAACGAAAGCTATTCTGTATTCCAGGTAGATTATATAAAGTACTCAAGGGGCCCAAACAGATCTGAACCAGGTTCTTTTAAAACTGGTACAATCTGCCCCCTACCAAACTTTAAGCTGGATCGGGGTCACACCTGTCTGCTAACTTGGAAGAGTATGCAGACTTATCAAACTGATTTGACTTTATCAAATAACCAGATTCTGGCTTCTAGCCTATACCTCTACCACCACAAAGGTTACTGCTGGATTTCTTTTAGGATTTGTAGAGCTCCTGCAGGAGAGTTTGGATAAGGGTTTGTCAGCCAGTTCTCTGAAGGGTCAGATTTCGTCTTTCTGTTTTGTTTCATAAGAGAATTACTAATATTCCAGACCTTTGTTCAGGCTGTGGTCAGAATTAAACCAGTTATTTAACCAGTTTATCCTCTTTGAAGAGCCATCAAAACTAGATTAAGATTCCAAACTTCTCCTTTTGAGCCTATGTGTGGTTTAGTCCTTCAGATTCTTTTTCTTCTGGCTATTTCTTCTGCCAGAAGGGTTTCTAAGCTTTTAGCTTTGACGTGCAAACCACATTTTTCTTCACAATCTGGATGTTTGTGATATTATGAAGCCACAAAGTATTTCAGACTTAATTCTTTTCTATTTTTTCATTTGTTTGGTCCTTGCAAGTGGACCGAAAGCTACGGTGATCTTGTTGATTTCACTACTTGGCTACTCCCACACTTGATGACTCAATGACTCTCTCCATTTCAAGTAAGAAAACTAAATTTATTCTTACCTGATAAATTTATTTATTTTATGATAGTGAGCCCCGTCCTTTCTTTTTGCTCAGGCTCAGTTGTTTTCAACTTCTTCTGCCCTTCACTATTTTTCCTTCTTTCTGTTTCCTCCATCTACTTGACTATATACATATTATTATTATTATTATTATCGGTTATTTGTAGAGCGCCAACATATTCCGCATGACTGTGAATCATGGGAAATGGGAGGGATTTAAAGCTCTGGTGTCTTGGGGAATATTTTGCCTTCTCTAGTGATCAGGAAATAATTCCCACACATGATGGCCCGTGACCTCTTGCCATAATTTTAAATTAATCATGTAAGCATACATTTTGGTATTCAAAAAGTAACTGCCGATATAGATATACTGTATATGTGTGTGTGTATATGTGTGTATATATATATATAATATATATATATATATATATATATATATATATATATATATATATATATATATATATATATATATATATATGAAAATGTCCAGTTAGGGATTGCACTCCATGTCAACGTCTTTGCATCTTCCAGGGTGCATATGTCAGAAAAAAGACTGCACTCACTCTTCTTGAAGGTTAAAAATTAACTTTTAATTATCTAGAGTTAAAAATGGGGATAGGCATTATGTTTTTATGCTGTACTAGCATCTTTATCAAATGTCCCAAGGTGAAAAAGGTAGGTGCACCATCAGCGTGATGTCCCAAGGCCTTGCTTTCTTTTTTGGATATTAAACTTGGCTGTTTCTTACCAAGTTTTATTCCTCTGACATAGCTGTTTCAGTTTCAGTTAGTCATTTCTGTTTGGGATAATTGTTTAATCATGCTCCTGACTATATGCCTTCAAAATTCCTGACTTTGCGTTAGTATATCTAGAAGAATTGATGCTGTTTTGAAGGCAAAGGTGGTCACACCAAATATTGATTTGATTTAGATTTTTCTTCTGTTCCCTCACTTTATTTCTAGCAAAGCATTCATAGTTTATAGCATTTTTTCACACCTACTTTTGCATACTACTGTTCATGTGTGTGTGTATGTATGTGTATATATATATATAATATATATATATATATGTGTGTGTATATATATATATATATATATATATATATATAATATATATATATATTTGTGTGTGTGTATATACTGTATATTAAAAAATAGTCTATCTTTTACTCAAGTATGGTAGTGTATGGTTGGAAATATGGTTTATGATCCGTGCTGTTCTGTGTGAATTGATTTGCATGCAACTGATTATTTATGTATGTATTTTAAGCCAAAATAAAATATTTGAAGTATGTTATATTTTTGCTTGTTTGTTTTGCAGGGAGCTCTCAGATTTTGACAAGGATGGCGCACTTACTTGGATGAATTCTGTGCAGCTTTTCACTTGGTTGTTGCAAGAAAAAATGGTTATGACCCTGCCTGACAAATTGCCTGAAAGCCTTATGCCTAAATTAATAGATTTGGATGATGCTGCTGGTAATACACGTTGTAGCATCTTTGTTTTCTTGTACTGTAGAGTAGGGTACTTAAATATTTCATTCATTTCTTCACTATTAACCCCCCCCCCCAACAACAACAAAAAACCTAAGAATAATTTTCCTAGCCACACAGGACTACTTACAGGAATTGTAATCTGTGTGAGTGTGCCCCATAATGGTACTTGAAACTCAATTTATTTCATGTTTCAAATAGAACATATGGTATTAAACATCTTTTCATTTACTCCTATTATCAAATTTGCTTTATTCTCTTGGTATCCTTTTCTGATGGAGCAACAATGCTCTACTGGGAGCTAGCTGAAATTGTGTGAGCCAATGAGAAGAATCGTATATGTGCAGCCACCAATCGGTACCTATCTTCCAGTATTGCATTACTGCCCCTAAGCCTACTTAGGTATTCAACAAAGAATACCAAGCGAACAAAGCGACTTAGGTAATAGAAGTAAATTGATAAGATGTGTAAAATGACATGCTCTATCTGAAACAGTTTCCTTTTGACTAAACTGTAACCTTAAGGTATAGTATTCCTAGTCTCTTGCTGCGGGGTTTTTGTGTTCTTAAATGTATTTAGGAGGTTAAAAAAAAAAAACATTTATAAAGAAATACATTTTTGCCGCACAATAGCCATAATTTTATGGAAGACTTTACAATATGTATACATTTTACATATCCATTTTCTCTACAGAAAAGTTTGCGAGCTGGGTGGCATTATGAAGTAGCCAGATGGGGGCAGGGTAATATTTATAATTATATATAATAATACTTAAAGGGACAGTCTAGGCCAAAATAAACTTTCATGATTCAGATAGGGCATGTAATTTTAAACAATTTTCCAATTTACTTTTATCACCAATTTTGCTTTGTTCTCTTGGTATTCTTAGTTGAAAGCTTAACCTAGGAGGTTCATATGCTAATTTCTTAGACCTTGAAAGGCCACCTCTTTTAAGAAAGCATTTTAACAGTTTTTCACCACTAGAGGGTGTTAGTTCATGTATTTCATATAGATAACACTGTGCTTGTGCATGTGAAGTTATCTGGGAGCAGGCACTGATTGTCTAAACTGCAAGTCTGTCAAAAAGAACTGAAATAAGGGGGCAGTTTGCAGAGGCTTAGATACAAGGTAATTACAGAGGTTAAAAGTATATTAATATAACAGTGTTGGTTATGCAAAACTGGGGAATGGGTAATAAGGGATTATCTATCTTTTAAAACAATAAACAGACTGTCCCTTTAATATATATACAAAGCTCACAGCTAGAGGGCGTTAGTTCATATGTGTCATATAGTAACCTTGTGCTTACACCCGTGGAGTTACCTAGGAGTCAGCACTGATTTAGAAATGAGTCTGTCAAAAGAACTGAAATAAGGGGTCTGTTGACAGAGGCTTAGATACAAGGTAATCACAGAGGTATATTAATATAACTGCAAAATGAGGAATGGGTAATAAAGGGGCTATCTATCTTTTTAAACAATACAAATTTCTGTAGTAGACTGTCCCTTTTAAGTTTGAATTGAGCTTTCGTTTTAAAATGATGGTAAACTTTTTGTTTTAAAATCAGGTCTGGAATATAAGTGATATTTTAAAGGGACTGTAATTCATCACTTCTATTGAATATGTGCTATAACTGTTTAATCTAGCCGTTGCCATTCTAATATTCCACGCTCCGGCTGCCCACTTGGTGAACAGTTCTCCCAATAGGTGCTTTAGCTGTACAGCAGTCCTATTTTAATTTTGTTTACTCAGATTGGAGTACAGTCAAAACTTATAGCTCACAAAAAAGAGTTGTGAAGCGGCTGGAACGTGGGGGTATTAGAATTTCACGGCTAGATTATAAAGTAATTTATAGCGCTTCTTTTTTTAGAAGTGATCAGTTAAAGTCCCTGTTAAATACTGTTTAGAATTCTGGACCTGATTTTAAAACATCATTTTAAAGTATTAAGTGCTTATAAGAACCACATTAACAGTAGTGAGACCACACTATTTCTGCATACCTCACTGTTGAGCATTTTATATAATCTCTTTTAACTACACGCTAGACATGATCTATTCAAAAATTAGCCCTTGAATAGTATGTACATGCATTTTTTTTTTACAATTATAATATTTGCTTAAATATTGAAAAAGTGTAAAGGTTAGTCTCTATGAAAGTAATTCTTCTATGTTTGAACTAGTTCTCTACCTCTGTGCAAACATGGCTGGGTGGGATAACAAGAGAAGAGAGAAGGTAAGGCTCATGGTGTAACCATGTTTGCCAAAATGAGTAGGCTAGTAGAGAAGAATCACACTCGCAATTCAAGTTGACACCCAGGATAAGTAGGTGCTCAGGAGGAAGGCTAACACTCTCATTGGTGAGGCTTGTTGGGACCTGTGCTGATTAGTCGGACTCAGACGTCTGGTATGTCTGTCTGTCTGTCTGTCTGTCTGTCTGTCTGTGTGTGTGTGTTGATGAATGGATCAGCATGTAGAAAACCCACTGCTCGGTCCAGGTTTTGCCCACTTCAGATGCGAGGTGTCAGGAGAAAAACTGGGTAAGCGCACACCCCTGATGATGAGCCATGAGGTCGGTGTAGAATGCACAAACTTTTATGAAACACATTTCTCTGCAACAAGAGTGTTTCTCCAGACAAACATAATAAAAAACATATGCACAAATTTTGAAACAGAGATGAAGTAGAACCCGGATAGGGTGGTTGTAAATTAACCAATCGCGAGTAGCTACAATGTTACTTATACAAACATTTGTAACATACTTAAGGTGGTAACATTAGTAAGAAGTAACATTATTTTTCAAATTGGCTGTGTGGAACCTTTTTAGATAACCCTATGTTCTACACAGCCTTGTTTGAATAGTCTCTCTTGATGGTCTTTTTATATCTTTCTCTAATTACTTGACATTTGCATTGAGGGGTTTTGGAATGGACACGTATGTAGAAAGCAGCCGGAGCTGGTTTTCTTTTTGTTTAAGTGCAGCACATTAAAATCTGTGTAAATCAGATCTTAGTGTGTTGAGCTTTCACAAGAAGAAATACAGCTCGGAAATAGGCAAATACAGTGAGCTGCCGCCCCTTCCTCATTTGTGTCCATCCAAACCCTCTAAATGCACATGTCTAATAAATATTCTTCAATAGGAAAGCTAGCTAAGTGGAAACCTAAACTAAAAAATAGTGGGATCCAATTCTTTATTGAAACTCGGTGGAATTTAGAAAGACAACTTGGGGCAGAATTAAATTTGATATAATGCAAAGGTTGTTTTTTAATTACACATAAAGTTTTATGTTAAATTATCATACTGATTAATAATAATATCCCTTTTTAAATGGATGGCACATTCTCATCTATATTTTTTAGTGTATTAAATGACTAAAATAACTACTTGATAACTATTCTTTTTGCATTGATAATTTCACATTTATACATATTCCATTTGGATTTATTTATTTCAGCAGGCGATCGGTCAAGTGAGGTAGGGATTTTCAAGTTCACTGCAGAGGCTCCTCCTAGTAAATCACCTTCTATGCCATCATTGAACCCAGACATGGCCAGAGATGAATCAGAGCAGTGAAGGTACGACATCTGATTTTAAAAATAAAAAAGTGAAATAGCTTGTACATTTTTTTTTTTCTTTAAATTATAAATATTTGCCCTACAGAACATCAAAAGCAGTAATTAATACTGAGCATTGGTGATAAGTAAATGTTTTATGCAACATGAGCCATTTAACATTCAGCCATCAGCAGGCCTTTCATTATTTACTTTCCTATGGGTATATAATGCAGCCTTAAAGAGGCATTTGCAAAAACATATAAGGAGCATTTCTTAATGCACTTTTGCTGCAAACCTCTGCAGACAGTTAAAACACACAGTAAAAGTCAGCTCTGGAATAGAAATGCAGTAGTGGTCTGTAACTGAACACAGCAGAAGCCAACTGTGAAAGCATATGTGCATAGCCACCAATTACCAATTATGTTCAGCTCTGGTGTAGAAGTGATCTCAAGCTTATTTCAATCAAGCAACAGTGCCAGTATCAAATGCTCTAAACACGTTAGAACTTCTTAACTTTCTTATTGGTCTTTTTGCCCCTTTAAGACACCCTTTTACACTTAAAATGTAACCGTTTATCAATATGTTTGTTGTTATGCAATACAGTTGTAATTGTTGGAATATGGTCACTAGATGTGCCTTATAGGGACATTAAATTAAGTTTATTTGCTTGTTATACCATCTAAGATCTTGTTTAGAAAGAAATGTTTCACTAAACCATTTAATGAAGTTAGCGGTAGACATGTGGCATTCGTCAGCTAGCAGAATTCAGCTATTTTTGGAGCCCAGGGTTTCTTTTTATGATTGATAAAATACAAAGCTTGGCGCAGGAAAACCTGGCACAAAGCTGGATTTCCTGCACGGTATTGGCTAAGAGGTGTAAACGTCACCTCTCAGCCAAAATAGCGTTTGCCATGGGCTGCCTTTAGCAGCTCAGAGCAGCGAACGCTGCTAACAAATAAAGGGGCTCTTTCAGAATGAAGTGTTTTATACTTCATGAATGAAAAGTCCCCTTTATTTGTTATGATGGTAAATCCTAGCGTTTCGCAAATGCAAGGATTTACCATCACTTTAACATAAATGTATGATATTTTGTGCAATAAAAAATTAAAATTTGTAATATTAGCTAGTTGGATATTTGATATGAGGTTAGTAGTAATGGCTCAGTTGAGGACAGTTTTTGAAGATGTTTTTTTTTTTTTATATACACATATATTACAAAACTACTAGCTGTGTTTTTTTAATTTCCTTCATAACCTCTTTATCTTTTTTTATTATTTTTCGTCCATCCATTTTTTGACACTGCTTTATAAGTTTTCACTAGTGTGTGCATACATAACGGAAACTAGAAAATTTTCAAAATTATTATTATTTTTTTTCGTGCAGCAGTCGTTAGGCCCTTCCCCTGGGTTTGTTTTTACTTGAGGCCCTCTTCAGCTTTATATGCTTCAGCAGTGATCATACTCAAATTTTTAAAAGATTCATCTAGATCACAGGACAAGTTAGTCCCTGTCTGGGTTGCTGTATAATCGCTTATTATGCAGGGGACCTTCTTTTGCTATTTGAACTGTAATCTATTCTGATGCTGTCTTTCATGTTGTTGTTTTCTCAACATAGGTGTGTCCGGATCCACGGCGTATCCTTACTTGTGGGATATTCTCTTCCCCAACAGGAAATGGCAAAAGAGCCCAGCAAAGCTGGTCACATGATCCCTCCCAGGCTCCGCCCTTCCCCAGTCATTCTCTTTGCCGTTGTACAGGCAACATCTCCACGGAGACTGGCTTAGAGTTTTTGGTGTTTAAATGTAGTTTTTATTCTTCAATCAAGAGTTTGTTATTTTAAAATAGTGCTGGTATGTACTAATTTACTCTGAACAGAAAAGAGATGAAGATTTCTGTTTGTAAGAGGAAAATGATTTTAGCAACCGTTACTAAAATCGATGGCTGTTTCCACCACAGGACTGTTGAGAGGAAATTAACTTCAGTTGGGGGAAACAGTGAGCAGACTTTTGCTGCTTGAGGTATGACACATTTCTAACAAGACCTTGGTAATGCTGGAAGCTGTCATTTTCCCTATGGGATCGGTAAGCCATTTTTATTAAATAAGAATAAGGGCTTCACAAGGGCTTTAAAGACTGGTAGACATTTTTAATACTTCATAGTTTTGAGGAGTTATTTTATTCTTGGGAATTATGTAAAATAACCGGCAGGCACTGTATTGGACACCTTTTTCACTGAGGGCCTTCTCTAATCATAGGCAGAGCCTCATTTTCGCGCCTCTATTGCGCAGTTGTTTTTGGGAAGCAAGACATGCAGATGCATGTGTGAGGAGCTCAGATACATAGAAAAACCTTACTGAAGGCGTCATTTGGTATCGTATTCCCCTTTGGGCTTGGTTGGGTCTCAGCAAAGCAGATACCAGGGACTGTATAGGGGTTAAATATAAAAACGGCTCCGGTTCCGTTATTTTAAGAGTTAAAGCTTTCAAATTTGGTGTGCAATACTTTTAAGGCTTTAAGACACTGTAACATTGTTTGAACAATTCCTTCATACTTTTTCACATTTTCAGTAATAAAGTGTGTTCAGTTTAAAATTTAAAGTGACAGTAACGGTTTTATTTAAAACGTTTTTTGTACTTTGTTATCAAGTTTATGCCTGTTTAACATGTCTGAACTATCAGATAGACTATGTTCTGTATGTGGGGAAGCCAAGGTTCCTTCTCATTTAAATAGATGTGATTTATGTGACACAAAATTTAGAGAAAATGATGCCCAAGATGATTCCTCAAGTGAGGGGAGTAAGCATGGTACTGCATCATCCCCTCCGTCTACGCCAGTCTTGCCCACACAGGAGGCCCCTAGTACATCTAGTGCGCCAATACTCCTTACTATGCAACAATTAACGGCTGTAATGGATAATTCTATCAAAAACATTTTAGCCAAAATGCCCACTTATCAGCGAAAGCGCGACTGCTCTGTTTTAGAAAATACTGAAGAGCATGAGGACGCTGATGATATTGGTTCTGAAGTGCCCCTACACCAATCTGAGGGGGCCAGGGAGGTTTTGTCTGAGGGAGAAATTTCAGATTCAGGGAAAATTTCTCAACAAGCTGAACCTGATGTGATTACATTCCAATTTAAATTGGAACTCTCGCGCCTCTGCTTAAGGAGGTGTTATCTATCTGGATGATTGTGAGAATTTGGTCATTCCAGAGAAATTATGTAAGATGGACAAGTTCCTAGAGGTCCCGGGGCCCCCCAAGCTTTTCCTATACCCAAGCGAGGTGGCGCGGACATTGTAAACAAAGAATGGGAAAGGCCCGGCATCCCTTTTGTCCCTCCCCCTATATTTAAGAAATTGTTTCCTATGGTCGACCCCAGAAAGGACTTATGGCAGACAGTCCCCAAGGTCGAGGGGGGCGGTTTCTACTCTAAACAAACGCACTACCTATCCCTATAGAAGATAGTTGTGCTTTCAAAGATCCTATGGATAAAAAATTAGAGGGTTTGCTTAAAAAGATGTTTGTTCAGCAAGGTTACCTTCTACAACCCAATTTCAATGCATGGTTCCTGTCACTACAGCAGCGTGTTTCTGGTTCGATGAACTAGAAAAGTCGCTCAATAAAGATTCTTCTTATGAGGAGATTATGGACAGAATTCATGCTCTCAAATTGGCTAACTCTTTTACTTTAGACGCCACTTTGCAATTGGCTAGATTAGCGGCGAAAAATTCAGGGTTTGCTATTGTGGCGCGCAGAGCGCTTTGGCTAAACTCTTGGTCAGCGGATGCGTCTTCCAAGAACAAATTGCTTAAACATACCCTTTCAAGGGGAAAACGCTGTTTGGCCCTGACTTGAAAGAGATTATTTCTGATATCACTGGGGGTAAGGGCACGCCCTTCCTCAGGATAGGTCTTTCAAGGCTAAAAATAAACCAAATTTTCGTCCCCTTTCGCAGAAACGGACCCAGCCCCAAGTGCTACATCCTCTAAGCAAGAGGTAATACTTCTCAAGCCAAGCCCAGCCTGGAGGCCAATGCAAGGCTGGAAAAAGGTAAGCAGGCCAAGAAAACTGCCACTGCTACCCAAGACAGCATGAGATGTTGGCCCCCGATCCGGGGACCGGATCTGGTGGGGGGCAGACTTTCCTCTCTTCGCTCAGGCTATGGGCAAGAGATGTTCTGGATCCTTGGGCGCTAGAAATGTCTCCCAAGGTTATCTTCTGGAATTCAAGGGGCTTCCCCCAAGGGGAGGTTCCACAGGTCTCCATTGTCTTCAGACCCACATAAAAAGACAGGCATTCTTACATTGTGTAAGAAGACCTGTTAAAAATGGGAGTGATTCATCCTGTTCCATTAGGAGAACAAGGGATGGGATTCTACTCCAATCTGTTCATAGTTCCCAAAAAAGAGGGAACATTCAGACAATCTTAGATCTCAAGATCCTAAACAAGTTTCTCAAGGTTCCCATCGTTCAAAATGGAAACCATTCGGACAATTCTTCCCTTCCATCCAGGAAGGTCAATTCATGTCCACGGTGGATTTAAAGGATGCGTATCTACATATTCCTATCCACAAGGAACATCATCGGTTCCTAAGGTTCGCCCTTTCTGGACAAGCATTACCAGTTTGTGGCACTTCCTTTCGGATTAGCCACTGCTCCAAGAACTTTTCACAAAGGTACTAGGGTCCCTTCTAGCGGTGCTACGACCAAGGGGCATTGCAGTAGTACCTTACTTGGACGACATACTGATTCAAGCGTCGTCCCTACCAAAGCAAAGGCTCATACGGACATTGTCCTGGCCTTTCTCAGATCTCACGGGTGGAAAGTGAACGTAGAAAAAAGTTCTCTATCTCCGTCAACAAGAATTCCCTTCTTGGGAACAATAATAGACTCCTTAGAAATGAGGATTTTTCTGACAGAGGCCAGAAAATCAAAACTTCTAAGCTCTTGTCAAGTACTTCATTCTGTTCCTCTTCCTTCCATAGCGCAGTGCATGGAAGTAATAGGTTTGATAGTCGCGGCAACTGGACATAGTTCCTTTTGCGCGAATTCATCTGAAGACCATTACAACTGTGCATGCTCAGTCAGTGGAAAGGGGATTATACAGACTTGTCTCCGACGATACAAGTAGATCAGAGGACCAGAGATTCACTCCGTTGGTGGCTGACCCTGGACAACTGTCACAGGGGATGAGCTTCGCAGACAGAGTGGGTCATTGTCACGACCGACGCCAGTCTGGTGGGCTGGGGCGCGGGTCTGGGAAACTCCTGAAAGCTCAGGGTCTTTGGTCTCGGGAAGAAGAATCTCTTCTCCTGATAAATATTTGGAACTGAGAGCGATATTCAATGCTCTCAAGGCTTGGCCTCAGCTAGCAAAGGCCAAATTCATACGGTTTTCAATCAGACCAACATGACGACTGTTGCGTATATCAACCATCAAGGGGGAACAAGGGTTCCCTGGCGATGGAAGAAGTGACCAAAATCATTCAATGGGCGGAGACTCACTCCTGCCACTTGTCTGCAATCCACATCCCAGGAGTGGGAAAATTGGGAAGCGGATTTTCTGAGTCGTCAGACATTTCATCCGGGGGAGGTGGGAACTCCATCGGAAATCTTTGCCCAAATTACTCAATTGTGGGGCATTCCAGACATGGATCTGATGGCCTCTCGTCAGAACTTCAAGGTCTCCTTGCTACGGGTCCCGATCCAGGATCCCAAGGCGACTCTAGTAGATGCACTAGTAGCACCTTGGACCTTAAACCTAGCTTATGTATTCCCACCGTTTCCTCTCATCCCCAGGCTGGTAGCCAGGATCAATCAGGAGAGGGATCGGTTATCTTGATAGCTCCTGCGTGGCCACGCAGGACTTGGTATGCAGACCTGGTGAATATGTCATCGGCTCCACCCATGGAAGTACCTTTGAGACAGGACCTTCTTGTTCAAGGTCCGTTCGAACATCCGAATCTGGCCTCACTCCAACTGACTGCTTGGAGATGAACGCTTGATTTTATTCAAAGCGAGGGTTCTCAGATTCTGTCATTGATACTCTTGTTCAGGCCAGAAAGCCCTAGTAACCTAGAAAAATCTACCATAAAATATGGAAAAAAATATAATCTGTTGGTGTGAATCTAAAGGATTCCCATGGAACAAGATAAAAATTCCTAAGAATTCTATCCTTTCTTCAAGAAGGTTTTGGAGAAAGGATTATCTGCAAGTTCTTTGAAGGGACAGATTCTGCTTTAAAACAGTATATGATAGTGAGTTGCCTATTCAGTCGGGCAGAACTATGCTCACCTTAAAAAAACTATCCCAACGGTTTTGTGTACAATAGGTCAAAAGAATAGGTGGCGCAAGTGAATGGCTGTTCTGACTAATAATGGTTTATAAACTGTATTTCAGGATTCCTTGTGTGTCTGATAATGTTCTCACCTTACATAGGGCTGTATTGAAAATTTAAATGTAAAAGGTATCTCTCCAGGACAATAAGCTTCTAGATTCAAATTCTATAGTTTAAATATATATATAATTTATTGAATAAAAGATTCTTGTTTCTTAAATGAACGATTCTTATATATGAGATCAAAATAATGGATGATCTTTACACAAGTGATAATCAGTTGACAATTAAAACATTTGGTAAAATATTAAATATGAAATATAAAATATGATAGTACAATATTAAAAACACCGGTGTGGTCTTCATAAACAAAAAACTATAAAAACTCAAATTGAGATAATATAAGCAAGCAGGTGTACTCAGAAGATAAAACCCAAAAAATAAACAGAGGAGACTCATGTACCTCTAAGCGTATGACTATCAAAAAACATATATAAATGCATATATGAGTATATGGACCATATGTCTGGTATCCGTTAAACTAGCGTTATATATACTTCACAGATGTATAAGGGTTAAGCAAATATTATACTGTTCCTTATTGCTTAATGTTCTGGCAAAACATGGGGTGGTTATCCTTCCGTCAAAAATATATTTGGGCCAATGTATATTGAAACAAATGTGGCAAAATGTAGCCAGTAATATGTAGCAGCAGTGTTGTTTCTTAGATTTCAGCGTCTCTGTTTTTTGATCAGAGGTAGGTTTACATACGGTTTTTTAGCTTGGTGTAGCGATTTCTTCCTTAAAAACAGTGCACTGTTGACGTCTTCCCTCTGCTGTGCAGAAAAAGCCGGTGGAGTACTAAGTCCCTTAGCCTCCGTTTACCAGCTGTGTTGGTAGTTGTTTTCCTTAGATTCGTTGTTTACCCAGTAATGGGCCTTGATGGTATTCTTATGAGCTCCGGTCACAACTTGCTTCTTTCTTTGTGAGTGTATAACCCAGACCCGGTCTTTATTTTCACCGGTCTCCTTGCTGTTATCACAGCTGACAAAGTTCTCCTCTGGAGCTGAGTTGTTTTGGCTCACTTCTTAATTTCAAGTGATCAGGTTTCTACGCGTTTCGGCGTTCTGCCTTTCTCAAGATACCTGATTGAACCACCTGTAGCCTTTTTATCTGGATCTCCCATGTTCCATCTCTTCAGCTTAACCCTTAATGTTTCTGTTTCTTGTGGATTCGTTTAGAGTTTTACTGTAATCTTAGTTCTTCCACTGTCCTTTGTAAAAGGTTTTCTTAAAATAATTATATTTTTTATTTTTTATTTAAATCCTCAGGTTCATTTTCTCCATATTAGACATCACATAAACAGTAATATTTGGTTCATATATTTCGAGTTCATATTTACAGATATTCTACATTCTTTTTTATATGCCTAATTCAACTTGATATATGAAAACTTACTATAAAAATATGTTATTATAATATTATAGTAATGATAGTATATATATATATGTTCCAGAAGATTAATACAATTAATTTATAAAGTTTGTGTGAATATGTAAATGTTCAATTAGCTAATTTTTGTGATTCTAAATCAGATATTAATTCTATATAGAGTATACTTATACAGTCCTGTATTCTTGTTATACTTGTGTAGTGGGGTATTTCATCATCTCATATATAGGTGTTATTTATACATAAGTGTTGTTTATCCAGGTTGTAGAAAAGATACTGGAAGTGCTTATGATACACAAATCTCTAATAGTTATCTAGAAACATATATTGTTTTATTAGCATCCGTGGTCACCTATAATCAATGACTCTTGTTTTTATATTCCTGCCATATGTTGTCACCTCATTTCCTACTATATTCTTTACCTCGATATAAGTTATGTGTGTGTTTGTATCTTACTAATGGAGAGTTGTATTCATATAGCGTATTACTTTATATACAAGGAAGTATTGATTGTATTATAAGTCTATATTATAGAATTAAGGTCTAGTTCACTATTTAATCCCTTAGGGAATAAGGTCCCCATTCTAAAGATAATTTCAGCTTCTTTATGGAGTAACTTTCTCTCCATGTTCCCTCCTCTATTGTCTTTCTTACTAGTTTAATGCCCCAATATTTTAGTTCTTTTGGATTGCTATTATGATGTTCCTTAAAGTGTACATACAGTCTTGTATTTTCTTTGCCCTGCTCTATGCACCAAATGTGTTCTCTAATTCGCTCTCTGAGACTTCTGCTCGTTTGTCCCAGGTATTGTAATTTGCACGAACACTGTAATATGTATATGACATTGTTGTCTGTGCATCTTATTATGTCATTTATTTTAAAATTAATTTTGTTACTTGTTGAAATTATTTGATTCGTTTTATGGCTAAATTGGCAAGACTTACAATCATAACAGGGAAAGAAACCTGTTAGTCGCTCCCCTTTTAGATTCACTATGTTGTTGGTAGTTTTACATTTATATTCACTTGGTGAAAGTATGTTCTTAAGGTTTGTTGCTTTTCTATATATTATATCTGGTGTTGGTTTAAGTTGTTTTCCAATAACTGGGTCACTTCTGGCCAAATGCCAGTGTTTCTTAATGATATTTTGTACTTGTTTATATTGTGCTGAATATGTTGTTATAAAGGGTATTTTTAACATGTTGAAGTCAGTCTCTTCGGTTTGATTTAGTTTTTTATCTTCTAGTAGTGTTTCTCTCTTTATTTCTTAACTATGTTTTTTGTATTAATGATTTGTATTTCATTATATCCTTTTTCTACAAACCTGTCCTGTATAGTCAGTGCTTGTCTGTCAAAGTCTGCTATGTCGCTACAGTTACGTCTAATACGTGAAAACTGTCCTTTCGGTATGTTTTTTTTCCACTTTATGTGGTGACTACTGTTGCGTTCAATATAGTTGTTAGCATCGATTTTTTTAAAAATGTAGTGGTGTTGATTTTATTATCAGTGATAGATACCTCAATGTCTAGAAAGCTGATGTGTTCCTTACTGCATTCATGGCTAAATAAAAGTCCCAAGTTATTACTGTTAAGATCTTCCATGAATAGTAAAAATAGTTCCTGGTCCCCCTCCCAGATGATAAAGACGTCATCTATAAAACGTTTAAAGAGCACGAGATTCGCACCCCAAGGAGTAGAGTTTATAAAATTCTCCTCAAATTTTCCCACGAATAAATTCGCGTAGCTGGGTGCGAATCTCGTGCCCATTGCAGTGCCTCTTTGTTGGAGGTAATACTTTCCATCAAATTTAAAATAGTTATTCTGTAAAATAAAAGCCATACAATCTAAAATAAATTTTTGTTGAATGGGATTCATATCTTTATCTTGTTTTAGATACATTTCTGTAGCTTCTAGCCCATGTGTGTGTTCAATACAGGTGTAAAGTGAGCTTACATCGCACGTAGCCATTAAGTAATTGTCCTTCCATTTTATGTCTTTAATGATATTGAGAAAATGTTTGGTGTCTTTTAAATAAGAGGATATGTTCTTTACATGTTTCTGCAGAAAAAAGTCAACATACTGTGAGAGGTTGGAAGTTAACGAATCAATGCCCGATATGATGGGGCGTCCTGGTGGATTTGATATATCTTTATGTACTTTTGGCAAAAAATAGAACACAGGTGTTCTGGGGTATTCTGTGTTAAGGAATTTGAATTCTTGGGTGTTAATTATTCCTTTAGTTTTTGCCTCTATCAGCATGTTGTCGAGATTATTTTTCATTCTATTTATAGGGTTATTGACAAGTTTCTTATATGTCACTGTATCTCCTAATAGTCTATATGCTTCTGTCAGATATTTACTTGTATCCATAATTACGACCCCTCCCCCTTTGTCTGCTTGTTTTATAATGATGTTTTTATTCTCTTTAAGTCCTTTGAGGGTTTGTTTTTTTTTTTGGTCATATTCCACTTCATGTCTTTATTAGTGTCTATTTTATCTATATCTTCTTTCACTTTCCTTTCAAACATCTCTATTGCGCTCCCTTTTTCATGAGTTGGAAAGAAGTTGGATTTTTGTTTTAAATTAGTATGTGTATATGTGGGGTCTTCATTAGCATAATTCATTATTGGATTTTTCATGAAATATTTTTTCAGGGTTAATTTCCTAGTTAGTTGGTTCACATTAATTAGAGTTTCAAACTTATTAAGTTTGTTTGCCGGAGCAAATGATAATCCTTTGCTTAATATGGATGTTTCTTCTTGACTTAATGTTTTTTACTCAGGTTGAAAATACCTCTTGTTTTTACTTTGATTTCTTGGTTGCCTTTTTTGCACTTTCTAATCCCTCTTCCTCTACCTCCTCTAATCTTCGTTTTCCCTTTGGAGGGTCGTGTGACTGAATTGGTCCCTCCTCTAAAAAAGATTTTGATGTGCCTACTTTTGTTTGTGTTGATGTTTCACCAGTGTTATTTTCTTCTGTTAGTGAACTAAATCTATTCTGTGTCTTAACTTCCCATTTGTTAGGTGTTTGTCTCTTTTCTGTGTGTGATTTATAATTACTATCTTTTTGTAACTGTTTGTGTCTTCGTGGATCTCTATTATGTTGTGGAGTGTGCTGATCCTCATTGCTATAGTAGGGATCTTTCCATTCGTTATGTGCTGATCTATTAGTTACGTGATAATGTGACTCCCTTCCTTGTGTATTCCAATGTCTACTCCCATAATATGTGTTGTAGTGTCTATTTTTCTCAAAGTGATTATCTTGTCTTCTCTCTCTTTCTTCATGGTTTCTCCCATGGTGGTAATTTTCATTATCGTGAAATTCTCTCCTATTCCTAGTGTCATTATATCTATCATCATAATCTCTATTCCTATCCCAATCGTTCCTAAATCTCCTTCTTCCTCTATTGTGATATGTTTCATCTGTATACCAATTCCGTCTGTTATTATCGTTTGTGTAACCCTTTCTGTTTCCATGTCTCATTTCTCTCTGATAATTTTCATTTTTGTTTTTATATTGCTCGTCATGTTTCCTATCTTTAAATCTGTCAATTGTATTTATGTTGATTGTAGAATTATCATTGTATTTATTGTGATCTTTCAAATTTAGATTCTTATTGGGATTTGTGGATATGGTGTTTTCCTCTAGTGTGGCTTTTTTACTAAATATGTGTGCGCTGTTAGAATTTACATCTGTAATATCATCTTCGTCTGAATTCCCATTTTTATTGTAGTCTTCTAGATCGCGTCTAAATGTTTTCCATTTAATTTCTAATACCCCTAACTTTAAATCTTCCAGGTTTTTTATAATCTCCTGTTGTCTCAGGTTAGATGTCTCTTTAAGTTTAATTCCCTCTAATTTATTTTTACTTTCTTGGATCTTTTCTCCTATTTCTACTATAGAAATATTCCTTGCTTTAATAATAATGTTAATCAGTCCTATGGAGGCTGTTTCGAGTGTATCATACCACTCTTTATTTAGTTCTTCATTAAGTTTGAATGTACAATCTTTTTTTAAACGTAGGCCTCTAGGGACCATTTTTTCATTATTGTATTTATTTAGAAATGCTATTTCTAATTTTTGTTTGATTTCTTTAATCAAAATGTTTTCTAGGTCATCTAGAATTTCTGTTTCGTCGATTTTATTCATTCTAGTCGGTGTGTGTGTAGGATTTAATACATTAAGCCTAGTGTCAATGTCTTCCAGAATGTTATTCCTCATATTAAAAATATCCATTTTCTGATTCTGTATATATACCACTATCCAACTGTATGACAATCAAGGGATGGCAAAAGATAAAACAGTATATGATAGTGATTGCCTATTCAGTCGGGCAGAACTATGCTCACCTTAAAAAACTATCCCAACGGTTTTGTGTACAATAGGTCAAAAGAATAGGTGGCGCAAGTGAATGCTGTTCTGACTAATAATGGTTTAAAATGTATTTCAGATTCCTTGTGTGTCTGATAATGTTCTCACCTTACATAGGCTGTATTGAAATTTCAAATGTAAATGGTATCTCTCCAGGACAATAAAGCTTCTAGATTCAAATTCTATAGTTTAAATATATATATATTTATTGAATAAAAGATTCTTGTTTCTTAAATGAACGATTCTTATATATGAGATCAAAATAATGATGATCTATTCACAAGTGATAATCAGTTGACAATTTAAAACATTTGGTAAAATATAAAATATGAAATATAAAATATGATAGTACAATATTAAAAACTCCGGTGTTCTTCATAAACAAAAAACTATAAAAACTCAAATTGAGATAATATAAGCAAGCAGGTGTACTCAGAAGATAAAACCAAAAAATAAACAGAGGAGACTCATGTACCTCTAAGCGTATGACTATCAAAAAACATATATAAATGCATATATGAGTATATGGACCATATGTCTGGTATCCGTTAAACTAGCGTATATATATACTTCACAGATGTATAAGGGTTAAGCAAATATTATACTGTTCCTTACACTAAGATTACAGTAAAACTCTAAACGAATCCACAAGAAACAGAAACATTAAGGGTTAAGCTGAAGAGATGGAACATGGGAGATCCAGATAAAAAGGCTACAGGTGGTTCAATCAGGTATCTTGAGAAAGGCAGAACGCCGAAACGCGTAGAAACCTGATCACTTGAAATTAAGAAGTGAGCCAAAACAACTCAGCTCCAGAGGAGAACTTTGTCAGCTGTGATAACAGCAAGGAGACCGGTGAAAATAAAGACCGGGTCTGGGTTATACACTCACAAAGAAAGAAGCAAGTTGTGACCGGAGCTCATAAGAATACCATCAAGGCCCATTACTGGGTAAACAACGAATCTAAGGAAAACAACTACCAACACAGCTGGTAAACGGAGGCTAAGGGACTTAGTACTCCACCGGCTTTTTCTGCACAGCAGAGGGAAGACGTCAACAGTGCACTGTTTTTAAGGAAGAAATCGCTACACCAAGCTAAAAACCGTATGTAAACCTACCTCTGATCAAAAAACAGAGACGCTGAAATCTAAGAAACAACACTGCTGCTACATATTACTGGCTACATTTTGCCACATTTGTTTCAATATACATTGGCCCAAATATATTTTTGACGGAAGGATAACCACCCCATGTTTTGCCAGAACATTAAGCAATAAGGAACAGTATAATATTTGCTTAACCCTTATACATCTGTGAAGTATATATATACGCTAGTTTAACGGATACCAGACATATGGTCCATATACTCATATATGCATTTATATATGTTTTTTGATAGTCATACGCTTAGAGGTACATGAGTCTCCTCTGTTTATTTTTTGGTTTTATCTTCTGAGTACACCTGCTTGCTTATATTATCTCAATTTGAGTTTTTATAGTTTTTTGTTTATGAAGAACACCGGTGTTTTTAATATTGTACTATCATATTTTATATTTCATATTTTATATTTTACCAAATGTTTTAAATTGTCAACTGATTATCACTTGTGAATAGATCATCATTATTTTGATCTCATATATAAGAATCGTTCATTTAAGAAACAAGAATCTTTTATTCAATAAATATATATATATTTAAACTATAGAATTTGAATCTAGAAGCTTTATTGTCCTGGAGAGATACCATTTACATTTGAAATTTCAATACAGCCTATGTAAGGTGAGAACATTATCAGACACACAAGGAATCTGAAATACATTTTAAACCATTATTAGTCAGAACAGCATTCACTTGCGCCACCTATTCTTTTGACAGATTTCTGCTTTATCTGTTTTACTTCACAAAAAGCTGGCGGCTGTGCCAGATGTTCAAGCTTTTGTTCAGGCTCTGGTTAGAATCAAGCCTGTTTACAAACCTTTGACTCCTCCTTGGAGTCTCAATTTAGTTCTTTCAGTTCTTCAGGGGGTTCCGTTTGAACCCTTACATTCCGTAGATATTAAGTTATTATCTTGGAAAGTTTTGTTTTTGGTTGCAATTTCTTCTGCTAGAAGGGTTTCAGAGTTATCTGCTCTGCAGTGTTCTCCTCCTTATCTGGTGTTCCATGCAGATAAGGTGGTTTTGCGTACTAAACCTGGTTTTCTTCCGAAAGTTGTTTCTAACAAAAACATTAACCAGGAGATAGTCGTGCCTTCTTTGTGTCTGAATCCAGTTTCAAAGAAGGAACGTTTGTTACACAATTTGGATGTAGTTCGTGCTCTAAAATTCTATTTAGATGCTACAAAGGATTTCAGACAAACATCTTCCTTGTTTGTTGTTTATTCTGGTAAAAGGAGAGGTCAAAAAGCAACTTCTACCTCTCTCTCTTTTTGGCTTAAAAGCATCATCAGATTGGCTTACGAGACTGCCGGACGGCAGCCTCCTGAAAGAATCACAGCTCATTCCACTAGGGCCGTGGCTTCCACATGGGCCTTCAAGAACGAGGCTTCTGTTGATCAGATATGTAAGGCAGCGACTTGGTCTTCACTGCACACTTTTACTAAATTTTACAAATTCGATACTTATGCTTCTTCGGAGGCTATTTTTGGGAGAAAGGTTTTGCAAGCCGTGGTGCCTTCCATTTAGGTGACCTGATTTGCTCCCTCCCTTCATCCGTGTCCTAAAGCTTTGGTATTGGTTCCCACAAGTAAGGATGACGCCATGGACCGGACACACCTATGTTGGAGAAAACAGAATTTATGTTTACCTGATAAATTTCTTTCTCCAACGGTGTGTCCGGTCCACAGCCCGCCCTGGTTTTTTAATCAGGTCTGATAATTTATTTTCTTTAACTACAGTCACCACGGTATCATATGATTTCTCCTATGCAAATATTCCTCCTTTACGTCGGTCGAATGACTGGGGAAGGCGGAGCCTGGGAGGGATCATGTGACCAGCTTTGCTGGGCTCTTTGCCATTTCCTGTTGGGGAAGAGAATATCCCACAAGTAAGGATGACGCCGTGGACCGGACACACGTTGGAGAAAGTAATTTATCAGGTAAACATAAATTCTGTTTTTTGAGAGCATAAGATGTTTGGATTCCTCGGGAAGCAAGGTTGTCAATTAATGTTAGTCCTTCAGAGTTTGCGTCTGTTGAAGGGAGGCTTAACTCCGTTTTCAGTCAATGTCTCAGCAGTGGCCTACATAAATTATTGAGGGGGCTCGTAGTTCCCTAGCTATAATGGAAGTGTCTTGAATTCCAACCATTGTCTGATTTCTGCATTTCATTTTTAAGTAAGCAACCGGGAATCTGTTTTTCTTAGTTGTCAGTCACTGCATCCAGCGGAGTGGTCTCTTTATCTGGATGTTTTCTATCAGATAGTGGACCCTTGAGGTCTCCCAGAGATAGATCTTATGGATTTTCTATTGAATAATACACTTCTCAGATTCTATTGGAGGTCCGGGAGGTCCAGGGACCCTCAGAGAGGTTTGTGGTTACTTTGATAGCTTAATGGTTGTTATGTCTGGCTTATGTTCGTCTGGAACTTCTTACAAGAGTGATTTCTATGATCCGGCTATTATTCTGATTGTTTTAGTTTGGCCTCACAGGATTTGGTATGCAGACCTGGTTCAGATATCCAGTTGCTTTCCTAGGTCTTTTCCTCTGCAATTGGACTTTTTTTCACAAGGTCTGTTTTTCCATCAGGATCTTGATTCTCTAAGCTAAATGGCATGGTCATTCAATGCTTAGTTCTCAAGTATAGAGGTTTCTCTGATTCTGTTGTTGAGACTTTGATACCAGCCTTCAAGCCTGTGACTAGGAATATTTGTCTTTTGGTCTGGAAGGTCTTTATTTCTTTTCTAAGAGTCCACAATGTCATCAATTAATGTTGGGAATATCACTCCTGGCCAGCAGGAAGGAGGCAAAGAGCACCACAGCAAAGCTGTTAAGTGTCACTTCCCTTCCAACAACCCCCAGTCATTCTCTTTGCCTTGGTGCATGGAGGATAGCTTAGACATCTTGCAACCAGAAGGTTGGGAGTTTAGATCTAGCTGCAGTTGATTTTCCTTCACTTTTCAATGATTCAATGTATGGAGGGAATTGGTCTGATGGTTAACATGGACATCATTCCCTTTGCTATTTTCCATAAAATTGAGAGCATTTGGATCTGTTTCAGAGGATAGATCTAGATCATTCGACAATAGAGACTCTCCCATAGTGGTTTTTCAGGAGTGCTTCTGGAAATATTCCTTGGTGATGTGACCATGGATGCCAGCCTGCTGGGCTGGGAAGCAGTTGGGTCACGCCACGCCGCTCTAGCCATTGCTAGGGGTGCAGGGTCTCCTTCCCTGCTCGTTGGCAGGGGCTGTGTCGGGTACGGATGCCGATCCAGACGTCTGTTGGGCAAATCCTGTGCCTATGTAAGCCTAGTCAAACAATCTATCACTGCCCAAGTATTGGTGTTACTTTGTGTGCTCCTTGGTGTGATAGATCGTTACTACTCTGTATTGCCTTAATGTGTTTGAACCCTGCCTGTCCGACTACTCTGCCTGTTTAACCCCTAAATTGCTGAACTAATATATTGCTGCTGAACTCTGCTTGCCTGACTACTCTGCTCTTTGTTGCCGAACATTGCCTGCCTGACCATTCTAGTGGTGTGCCCTTGGACTGCTTTAGTGTTGCCAAATCCTGCCTGTCTGACTATTCTAGTGATTTGCCTTGGTCTGCTCTGCTGTTGCTGCTGGGGACTGTCCTGCCTGTGGTGAGTGCCGCCCTCCTCATCTTACTAACTTTCTCTGCTCTGGGATGTTCCCTATCATTCCGGCTCGATGCCGGGATAACAAGACTACTGGCCGAGTTCTATCTGATAGAGGAGTATCCCATGAGCATTACATTATACTTGGGCCATGGAGCCAGATGACATGGCACGAGCTGTTTATCTTCAGGGACAGATGTTGGGAACCCATACTACACAGTTGCAGAATATGGATTCCAAGCTAGAGGCTATTACCGCTCAACTCTCCTTACTAGTTACAGCAAGGAATACCGCTCCTGCTGTTTCACCGCCAGTCCCTACTCCTAGTACTGCGACTTCTTCCTCTGCTTCTGGAAGTATACCCCGGATACCTTTTTCCTGACAAGTATGAAGGTACTACTGATTGCAGGGGTTTTCTTAACCAATGCAGGCTGCACTTCCGCAATGATCCTCACACCTTTCAGTCTCACAACTCAAGGGTCACCTTTATCATTTCCTTACTGAAAGACAAGGCCCTAGCCTAGGTCTCTCCTCTTTTGGAACAGAACGCTCCACTCCTGCATGATGCTGATGATTTCATTTCTGCATTATCTTCTACTGCAGAATTTTCTCTTGGACCTCCGCCAGGGCAATAGAACTGTGGTACAATTTGCCTTAGAGTTTCGCACCTTGGCACTTGAAACCATTTGGGATGGCAGTGCTCTCAAGGCAGACTTTAGGAGGGGTCTGCATGAAAGCATCAAAGATTAACTCACTTATCATGGTATTCCTTCTTTTTTGGATGACTTTATAATGCTTTGTATCAGTCTGGACTCTCGCTTTCAGGAGACACAAGCCGAGAGAGACAGAACAAGGAGGGTCCTTCCCTCCCGTCGTCCTATTCATCCGGTTTCGGCAGTATCCTCTACTCCCTCAGCAGCTCCAGTTACCTCAGTGGAGGAACTCATGGATCTCTCCTTCAAACCTTCAGAGTCTGAAAGACAGAGGAGATTGAGACTATGCTTTTATTGTGGGTCCAACACACACCAAATAAAGGACTGTGACATTCGGCCGGGAAAAGCCGATGCTTAGGTGATAACACAGGGGTACCTCTAAGCATGATCTCTACTAAATCCCCTAATTCCTCTCGGATCCTGGTACCTGTTACCCTTACCTTCCTTCAGAATACTATCCACACTCAAGCCTTCATTGATTCAGGGGCAGCTGGAAACTTCCTGGATCACAGTTTCATGATTCAAGCTGGTTTGCCTCTTTTGCAGGAAAGACATTGTCTCAAAATAACTACTCTGGGTGGCACCCCCTTGGTTCAGGGTTGATCCATTTTGAGTCAGCACCCCTAACCCTGACTGTGGGAGTCCTTCATACCGAACAGCTGCAGTTCGAGGTCATTCATTCCCCAGCACAGCCTGTGTTCCTTGGTCTTCCTTGGCTTCAGGTACACAATCCACAGTTCGACTGTGCTGAGGGACAACTGGCCTCCTTGGGTACCTCCTGTTTCCACTCCTGCCTTGCTAAAGTCACTTTTCTGCTCCGTATCCCCATAGCCAGTATACAGACTCCTCCAAACCTTCCTTCAGTATATGCAAATTTTGCAGAAGTATTTGAGGAAAAAGCAGCCGAAGTGCTGCCACCCCACCGTCCTTATGACTGCAAGATCGACCTCTTTCCCGGAGCCCCACTTCCTAAAGGGAGGACTTATCCACTCTCCAAAGCTGAAACCAAATTCATGGAGGAGTACATCGATGGGGCATACAATCTGATTCATATCTGTCCAGGCCACGAATGGAAGACCGCCTTCAACACAAGATCCGGGCATTACGAATACATTGTAATGCCCTTTGGACTGTGTAACTCCCCTGCAATCTTCCAGGCATTTGTCAATGGTGTCTTCCGTGACCATCTCAACCGCACTGTCATAGTCTATCTGGATGACATCTTTTTTTTCTCTTTGACTTTGGAGGAGCATCATAAACACGTGAGACAAGTTCTTCTACGTCTCAGAGACAATTTTTTGGTAGCCAAGCTAGAAAAATGTTTGATCAAGTTCAGATCCAATTCCTTGGTTATGTCATCTCGAAAGAAGTTTTTGCCATGGATCCTGCTAATCTCACTGCAGTTCTTTCTAGAATGGCCTCAACCTTCTTCATTAAAGGAATTATAGAGGTTCTTGGGGTTCTCAAATTACCGCAAGTTTATGAAGAACTTTTCACAAACAGTCACTCCTCTCACTGAACTGACAAAACGGAACAAAGACTGTAAACATTGGCCTCCTGAAGCCATTAATGCCTTCTCTTGTCTGAAAAAGGCTTTCTGTTCTGCTCCTGTGCTCCGCCATCCTGATCCTGGCCTACAGTTCACTTTAGAGGTTGATGCCTCCGAGATTGGGGCTGGAGCAGTTCTAACCTAAAGGGATACTTTGACTTCCAAGTAACACCCTGTAGCATTTTTCTCTAAATGCTTTACTCCTGCTGAGAGGAATTATGATGTGGGTAATCGTGAACTCTTAGCCATTAAGATGGCTTTGACTGAATCGCATCATTGGTTAGAGGGCACCGCCAATCCCATTCAGTTTCTCACTGACCACAAGAATCTGACCTACCTAGAGACTGCTCATCGACTCAATCCTCGACAGGCCAGGTGGGCCTTGTTCTTTTCCCGTTTTAACTTTGTGGTCTCTTATCTTCCTGGAAACAAGGACAAGAAGGCGGACTCCCTTTCCTGTAATGAGTCTATCTCATATATTAGTTTCACCTTTTACGTTCCATTAGTGAAATAAATGAACTTTTGCATGATATTCTAATTTTTCGAGTTTCACCTGTATGATCTCTTGAGAAATTGCTAATATTAGTTTTTTTTTGTTTAGGCCTAATATTGTAGTCTAATTGAGTAATGCAATGTATATAGTCTCTTTTGTAAGAGTAGGTTTTTCTGTTTTTAATTGTTACTTATTGATGTATAAATTGCCTTTAAATTCATTGCCTTTAAGGAGGCTGATAGTTGTTGCACTTACCTTGAGCGCCACCTAGTGGTCTAAAAGTATAAATTGTTGAAAATGTAGTTACTTGATAGCATGAATAAAGGTGTATACCCGAAACGTTGCTGCTGCTACATTTGTCTGTGCTGTAACCTCTAATAAAAGATTTGCTGCCACCTTCTATTCTTTCTAGACATCATCATTTTCCATTATGAAAATAAGTTTTCCTCCTTAGAACAAGAAGTTCAAGGGAAAAAACAACTTTGCAGCAACTTTTTTGTTCCTTTCTTCAATCTAGGAACCAAATTTCTTTGTCCTCTTCACAAAAAAATTATTCTTCCAAAACCTCATGGAAGTCTAATTTCATTTGAAACAAGATCAAAAAAGCCTTCTTCCTCTACTGCATCAGAATGAAGCAGTTGCCCTCGATCCAGATTATTTTTTGCTACGGGACAGAATATGCCTTTTTCAGAAAACCTGGTCTGTCTGTTCAAGACCCCCTGGGTTTTAAACATGCTCTCCCAGGGATACAGGATAGGCTTCAAGTCAAGGACTTCCAGAGGACCCTGTAAAGTCACAATCCTTTTTTTGTTCAGGATATGGAACACAGGGGTGTGATTGTTCCTATTTTTATTCCAACCTTTTTATAGTTCCCAAAAAAGATGGAACTTTCAGGCCTTTTCTGGATTTGATAACTCTCTAAACAATTTTGTCAAGGTTTCCACTTTCAAAATGGATGCTATTCGGACTATCGTTCCTCTTGTAATATATGTCCAAAATGGATTTGAAGGATGTCTGCTTTTATATTCCTATCCACAAGGATTTTTACCAGTTCCTTAGATTTGCCTTTTAAAGCAAACATTTTCAGTTTGTTGGTCTTGCTACTGGGAGCGCTCTTATCTAGTGAGGAAGGAGGTTTTCAGAATTTTAACTTGGGTAGAGAGCAATCTCTGTACAATTTCTGCAATCCATACCCCAGGTGTTAACAACCAGGAAGCAGATTATCTGCCACCATTGCCTTTATCCAGGGGAATTGTTTCTCATTTGAACAACAAAACTTCCCAAATATTTTGCGAGATCCAAAATACAGAGTTTGTAGATGCTCTAGCAGCTCCTTGGTCTTTTTATATTACTTATCCTTCAGTAGTTCTGCTGCCAAGGGTTATAGCTCAGATCAAACAAGAGCTCTCATCAGTACTTCTGATTTGCTCCTGTTTCGCAGATCTGATACAGATGTCCAGTTTTCCACTATGATCTCTTCCACTAAGGCACAGCCTGTTATCTCAAGGTCCTTTCTGTCATCAAGATCTCAAATCTCTAAACTTTTGTCTATGAGATTGAATGCCTAATTTTAAAACCCAAATTATTTAAATTCAGGCCAGAAAACCTGTTACAAGGAAAATCTTTTGCAAGATTTGTTAAGTTTTTCTTTAATGGTGTGAGAAACGAGGTTTAGCTGGTATTCCTTAAGAATTCATAAAATTCTTCAATTTTTACAAGAGGTCTTATTTGTGTTTTATCTCCTAGCTATGTAAAAGGCCAGATTTTAGCATTTTCTGTGTTATACCACAATAAATTTCTAAGCCTCCGGATAGTCAGTTTTCTCCAAGCTTTGATCCATATACATTCAGTAATTAAACCAATTTCTCCTCTTTTGAACCTTTTATTGTGGTTCTAAGAGGTTTACAGGTCTCTTCAGCATTCAAATTCTATCTTGGAAGGTATTTTTTCTTTTAGAAATATCTTCTGCCAGGAGAGTTTTTGATTTGTGTGCTCTTTGAGTGTCTTATTTATGTTTTCTTCTACTAGATACGACGAGTCCACGGATTCATCCTTACTTGTGGGATATTATCCTCCTAACAGGAAGTAGCAAAGAGCACCACAGCAGAGCTGTCTATATAGCTCCTCCCTTGACTCCACCCCCCAGTCATTCTCTTTGCCTATACTAAGTAATAGGAAGAGGTAAAGTGA